>NW_021237970.1:0-980 GCF_002162155.2 Triticum dicoccoides | reverse complement strand
TAGAGATACTAAAATGCACACGAACAGTACGTGTTACCTTAACCTTGCCGCTGTTGTTGAACCATTGGATGTAGTAAGGATGTGGATGTGGTCTTGTGGTGAGAGATAGCTTCTCCACCATCTCCATGCTAGCCAAGTTATTGCAGCTCCCTCCATCTATGATCACGCGAACAGAACGTTCCTTCACAACTCCCTTTGTATGGAACAAATTATGCCTCTGATTTTGCTCAGCTTGTGTAACCTGCACACTCAAAACACGTTGAGCAACTAAACATTCATACCTGTCAGCATCTTCAGGAGCCATGTATTGCGTCTCATGATCAGAATCGTCTCCACCATGTTCTTCACGTGTAATAAGAGCCAAGGTCTCCTCATCATAGTCACTAGCGGACTCATACCCACCATCCTCAGTAACAATCATCACACGCTTAGATGGGCATTCTTTCGCATAATGACCTCCACCCTTGCAACGTCAACAAATAATATCATGTGTTTGCCCTGTTGATGCCATGGATGAAGAAGATGATGAGGACATCAATACAATTGTTACACCCACAGGCCCTGCTGCTATACATACTGGACCAATTACTAGAGCTCGTGCACGCCAACTAAATTACCAGGTACTTTCGTTTCTTTGTAATGATTCTAATGTTCATGAGAATATGATGCTGCCTAAATTGGATACATTTGTTTTGCTTACAAATGAAGGGCCTAGCTTGGAGAAGGATGAACATTGGAGCAAGAACAAGCATGGAGATGATGGCATGCGCAAGGGAAACAAGAACGGAGTTACAAGTGATGATTTCAGGACTTTGAAGCCACCATAATGGGTGCATGAAGCCTTGGACGAAATATACAAGATGCCACTTCATAAATTTCGTCCCGAGGCTATTTTAGGTGCTGCGTCACCTTATTATTGGGCCAGGCCCATGTAATTTCGAAATACATAAGTATAGGCTATTTTTAGAGTCCGTATGTGT
>NW_021237969.1:0-946 GCF_002162155.2 Triticum dicoccoides | reverse complement strand
TGTTATGCCTGTATTCACTGATGCTGCAGCTGTACTTGTGATGATGTTGTACTTGTGATGATGCTACTTGTGATCTTCTGAAATGACCCATTGGCGACTTCACTGCTGCTGCTGCTGTACTTGTGATGATGTTGTACTGGGGATAATGATTTTGCAGGTACCCCGAGAGGCCCTTGAGTTTGCCGGAATGTCGATTAACTTCCGTTTCGGCAAATTCGGGTACTCCATATGTCCTATTTTCAGCAAAGGTCATGCTGAAATTTTCCGTGAATTTTAGCATGACTTTGCTAAAATGGGGTACTTGTGACTAATGCATGGGCCGGGGTATATTACTACATAGTTAAGTAGGATCAACTGCCCCGCCATTCTTGCTGCATAGGTGGCAATAGAGCCAAGTGATTAGTGCCAAGTGATTAGGCCCAACCTAGGGTGCCTCGGCATCGACAAACCCTAAATGATGAAAACTTAACTTAGCATTTAGGGTGCCTCGGCGTCGACAAACCCTAAATGATGAAACCTTGGCTTCTATAGGGTGCCTCGGTGTCGGTGAGAACCTAAATGATGTACGCTTAGGCTTTTAGGGTGCCTCGGCGTCGACAAACCCTAAATGATAAAAGCTTAGCTTTTAGGATGCCTCGGTATCGACAAACCCTAAATGATGAGACCATGATCTTGTCCCTTGACAATAACCAACTTTTTTACCAAACATTTTTCCTATTTAGAGCGAAACATGGCCAACAACGATGAGGCCGGCGGTTCGGGCGGCAAGAAATTCTGGGAGCTGTCCCAAGAGATGGAGGAACAACCTCACCGCTATGAGGACGCTGCGGAAGACACCGATCCTGACTACACAACCCCTAGTGGCGTCAGGGATGACACCACTGATGGTGCCACCGAGGATGCCACCACTGATGGTGCCGCCGAGGATGCCACCACTGATGATGGC
>NW_021237968.1:0-788 GCF_002162155.2 Triticum dicoccoides | reverse complement strand
ATACCGATAAAGATCTTTGTAGAATATGTAGGAGCCAATATGGGCATCCAGGTTCCACTATTGGTTATTGACCAGAGAGGTGTCTCGGTCATGTCTACATAGTTCTCGAACCCGTAGGTTCCGCACGCTTAACGTTCATAGACGATATAGTATTATATGAGTTATGTATGTTGGTGACTGAATGTTGTTCGGAGTCCCGGATGAGATCGCGGACATGACGAGGAACTCCGGAATGGTCCGAAGATACAGATTGATATATGGGAAAATATTGTTTGGTCTCTGGAAGGGTTCCGAAATTCACCAAATGGGGTTCCGGATGTTTCCCGAAATGTTTGGGTACAAGAACACTTTATTTGGGCCAAAGGGGAAAGCAGATAATGTTTTTGGAAAGCGCAAAAGGAAGAGTAAAAGGACTCCAGGGGCTAGACGCCAGGGTCCAAGGGCCAGACGCCAGGGTCCAGACGCCGGGAACCCTGGAGTCTGGCCCTGGAGTCCGAGAAGGACTCATGCCTTTCGGGTGAAACCGACTTTCACTAGTAGGAAAACCCCCCATTCGTCCCAGTTTGTTAGGGACTTATGTCCCGGTTCTTGAACCGGGACTAAAGGGTCGTTACAAATGCCCTAAACTTTTAGTCCCGGTTCTAACACGAACCGGGACAGATGGGCCTCCACGTGGCCGGTGCGCCGAGCCCAGGCAGGAGGGCCTTTGGTCCCGGTTGGTGGCACCAACCGGGACCAAAAGGCATCCACGCGTCAGCAATTCAGGGGCTGGGGTTTTTGTTTTTTTT
>NW_021237967.1:0-426 GCF_002162155.2 Triticum dicoccoides | reverse complement strand
TTATTATAATTTCTATAAGAGTAGTTGTAGGAATTCCCATAATTATTAGAAGGATTACTGGGATATGGCCTAGGATTAAAATTCCCTCTATAAGCATTGTTACCAAAATTATTCCTACCAACAAAATTCACATCCATAGATTCATTGTTATTCTCAATCAAAGTAGACAAAGGCATATCATTAGGATCAGAAGAAACACTCTTAGTAGCAAATAATTTTATAAGTTCATCCATCTTTCCACTCAACACATTGATTTCTTCTATCGCATGCACTTTTTTATTAGAAGTTCTTTCAGTATGCCATTGAGAATAATTAACCATAATATTATCTAGGAGTTTAGTAGCATCTCCTAAAGTGATTTCCATAAAAGTGCCTCCCGCGGCTGAATCTAAAAGATTTCTAGAAGCAAAATTCAATCCGGCATAA
>NW_021237966.1:0-407 GCF_002162155.2 Triticum dicoccoides | reverse complement strand
GCTGCAGCTAAGCCTCCGAGTGGAAGGCTGGCTTACTACTCGGTAGGATTTTGTTTAACTTAGGCGAGTACTTGGACTGCAGCTAAGCCTCCGAGTGGTAGGATGGCTTACCACTCGGTAGGATTTTGTTTAACTTAGGCAAGTACTTGGACTGCAGCTAAGCCTCCGAGTGGAAGGCTGGCTTACCACTCGGTAGGATTTTGTTTAACTTAGGCGAGTACTTGGACTGCAGCTAAGCCTCCGAGTGGAAGGCTGGCTTACCACTCGGTAGGATTTTGTTTAACTTAGGCGAGTACTTGGACTTCAGCTAAGCCTCTGAGTGGAAGGCTGGCTTACCACTCGGTAGGATTTTGTTTATCTTAGGCGAAACGGATTTCGCAGCTAAGCCTTCGTGTGGGAGACTGGCT
>NW_021237965.1:0-1044 GCF_002162155.2 Triticum dicoccoides | reverse complement strand
CCATTTCGAGACTCCTCGTCATGTCCGTGATCACATCCGGGACTCCGAACAACCTTCGGTACATCAAAATGCATAAACTCATAATATAACTGTCATCGTAACCTTAAGCGTGCGGACCCTACGGGTTCGAGAACAATGTAGACATGACCGAGACACGTCTCCGGTCAATAACCAATAGCGGGACCTGGATGCCCATATTGGCTCCTACATATTCTACGAAGATCTTTATCGGTCAGACCGCATAACAACATACGTTGTTCCCTTTGTCATCGGTATGTTACTTGCCCGAGATTTGATCGTCGGTATCCAATACCTAGTTCAATCTCGTTACCGGCAAGTCTCTTTACTCGTTCCGTAATACATCATCTCACAACTAACATATTAGTTGTAATGCTTGCAAGGCTTATGTGATGTGTATTACCGAGAGGGCCCAGAGATACCTCTCCGACAATCCGAGTGACAAATCCTAATCTCGAAATACGCCAACCCAACATCGACCATTGGAGACACCTGTAGTACTCCTTTATAATCACCCAGTTACGTTGTGATGTTCGGTAGTACCCAAAGCGTTCCTCCGGTAAACGGGAGTTGCATAATCTCATAGTCATAGGAACATGTATAAGTCATGAAGAAAGCAATAGCAACATACTAAACGATCAGGTGCTAGGCTAATGGAATGGGTCATGTCAATCAGATCATTCAACTAATGATGTGACCTCGTTACTCAAATAACAACTCATTGTTCATGGTCAGGAAACATAACCATCTTTGATTAACGAGCTAGTCAAGTAGAGGCATACTAGTGACACTTTGTTTGTCTATGTATTCACACATGTATTATGTTTCCGGTTAATACAATTCTAGCATGAATAATAAACATTTATCATGAAATAAGGAAATAAATAATAACTTTATTATTGCCTCTAGGGCATATTTCCTTCAGTCTCCCACTTGCACTAGAGTCAATAATCTAGTTCACATCGCCATGTGATTTAACAGCAATAGTTCACATCACCATGTGATTAACACCCATAGTTCACATCG
>NW_021237964.1:0-557 GCF_002162155.2 Triticum dicoccoides | reverse complement strand
AGGATGATGAGGACATGACTACCTTGGATATGACCAAAAATATTGCATATATGCATATTTGTCAGGTGATTTCTAGTGCAAACTATTCAATAATCTATTTATGTTATCCAGAACAAAAATACTTCACACACTTTTGTGTTTTGTCTAATTGCAGGTGTATGGGACATTTGTACAATCCACATATGAAGATAAGAAAGAAAGAGATGTTTATTTGCTGTCCAAAAAGTTCTCTCACCTCACTTTTGGCCCAAGAGAAGATAGAGTCCAAGTCTCTCACGCTCTGGATTCAGATTCGGACTGCACAGACATACCTGACTCAAAACGCACACAAGTTTTTCATACGGACTCCGAATTGGGTGATTCTGTTTTTGTTGGAAACTAGATTTCGTGCACTTTCCAACCCAATTGGAATCACCTTCAAATTCGTCCGGAGCGTTGAGTTGTGGACGAAACAATCTGATGCTGCAGCAGAATCCGAGTCAAACTACAAGTCCAAAGGTGTTACATCACCTCCACTTGGGCCCATTGGCCTTGTACGACCTAGATTTAGTTTTAGG
>NW_021237963.1:0-5110 GCF_002162155.2 Triticum dicoccoides | reverse complement strand
ATCCGTATGTAGACCTTATTGAAATCTCTACGAAAACACTAACGCCCACACGTGTGGGCGTTACCCAACTCGCACACACGTCCGGATCGCCGTTCACTGTCTTTTGCACGAATCTTAACACGAAAAGGTGGATTTGGTGTGCCACGTAGGACGGGGCTGGTGTGTGGGCGTTGGAGATTTTGCCCACACGCCCGCACCACGCTGTTTGCCAGCTGCGTTGTGTGGGCGAACTGCTTTTCGCCCACACAGCCACCACCTAGGTCATGCGCGTGTGGGCGAACTGCTTTTCGCCCACACGACACTCCTACCTTGTGGATGGCAACTGCACTTACACGAACGTGGCAACTCGGTACACACACATGGCAACTGTGATTCTTTACTACACGGCAACTGCAGTTACGCGAACGTGGCAACTCGGTGCACACACATAGCAACTGTGATTCTTTGCTACACGGCAACTGCAGTTACGTGAACGTGGCAACTCGGTACACACACATGGCAACTGTGATTCTTTGCTACACGGCAACTGCAGTTGCGCGTACGTGGCAACCAGATAAACATACATGGACACTGTGATTAACAATACATGGCAACTATGGTTGGACCACACGTGACAACTAGGTAAACACACATGGTAACTACTGTTTGGACCATATGTGGCAAGTAGTTAATCACACACGGCAACTACGGTTTGATTACACGCGACAACTACCATAAATTAGACATGTCAACTATAGTTAACCAAAACAGATAGAGTTGCCATGCTTTTACAACTACACTTGCCATCCCAAATAACTACATCTGCCAACCAGGATGGCAACTAAATCGTCATCCCGCGGGGTACCAAACGTAGCTGTGTCAGGACGTGTGGGCATTTTTGTTTCGTGCCACACGCACGGGGTGGAGATGAGTAGTATTTGTTGGACGTGTGGCACGAAGTAGCCGCGCCCACACGTATGAGCAATTCTAATGTCCGCCCACACACAGTCCTTGTGGGCTGCCTCCTACTCACACCACACACGGTGTGTGGGTGCATGTCGTATATGCCACACGTGTGGCAGTTATCAGCGTCCAATCTCTAAAAAAGACTTAAATTTAGGTACGGAGGGAGTAGCTAGGTCAATCGGAGAAAAGCATGCAGTTTTGGGAGAAATTAGATTGATGGGGGATAGTAGTTCTGTAGCAGAAAAACTAATTCCAGAGGAATTAAGTTGATTTGAAAAGTCTTGTTCATGCGCATCATACTACTACGTGGCCCAAGGGCATTTCAGGAAATCAAAAGGTGAATGCTTTGTGAAGACGGCTTGCCCTCGTGTACAAGAAGTTGGCCTCCGTCTATATAAGGAGGCCTCGTGTACATGTGTGCTCCCATCCACTCCAAAGTACGTAGCCCACCATCGATATACTACCAACATCTCCTCCCTCAATAAATTCCTGCGTGCTCACGTCGAGGAGGCCGCCATGGCCGACACTGCACGGTCGGCGGTGGCAGCGGGGGTGGCGGAGGAGCTCCCCCTTTCTCTCCTGCCCGGCTTCCGGTTCTACCCGACGGACCAAGAGCTCGTCGTCTGCTTCCTCACCCGCAAGGTCCTCGGCCTCCGCATGGAGCTCGACATCATCCCCATGGTGGACCACTGTAGGTTCGAACCCCATGAGCTACCAGGTACTGCACACGAGTACAATCTTGGGTCACAACACATGCATATGTTTCAAATCAAACCGTACTTGTCTATGCGCGCGCCTCCCGTTATTGCAATATTCGCTGTCAGTTTAATTTATACATGCATGATCAGTACGTACAAAAAGATCGTTGCACTAGATTAAGTTGATTCTTCTTTCTTTGCGAGTGAAGTAGTAGTAGTATATGTCAATTGACTTGATGAATATTCCTTATGTTTGCACCTGCCCGCAGCCAAGTCGTTCTCGCCGAGCACAGGCGACCCCGGGGCCAAAGTGGTGTGCTACTTTTTCGCGCCAAGGGGCCGAAAGTACCCAACCGGGCTTCGCATAGACCGGGCAACAGTGAACGGGTTCTGGAAGTCCACCGGGAAAGACCGCCCCGTCATGCAGAACGGCACCGTCGTCGGCATGAAGAAGACGCTCGTGTTCCACGCCGGCCGTGCGCCTAAGGGCACGCGCACCGACTGGGTCATGCACGAGTACCGCCTCCACGGCCACCACATCCAGGTATCTTCCTATCTTTATTTTCTTGATAAAGTTGTAATTGAGCTCCATACCTCACATACACGTGAATGGCTGATCTGATTAGGATAGATACGCCTTGTGTCCGGTCTTCAACAAGAAGACAGTGACCCCATCGACGGATGTGTCCAGTGGTGCCGATGTGGATGAGGATCCAATGCACTTTGTGCCCGGCGGCTTTGACATGAACCCAGATCTGATGGAGTACATGTTTGACGGCACCAACTCTGGCAACGATCCGAAGCAGTCCATGCTTGGAGGCGTCAAGACGGACAAGTATCCGATGGAGTACATGTCTTCCAGCACCAACTCGGACAAGAATCCCAGGCAATTCATGCTTGGAAGAATCGACTCAGAATATGATCCGATGAAATCCGTGCTCCGTGCCATCGGCACAGACAATGATCCCATACAAGTTGAATCCGAGTCAAACAGTCCAACTGCTAACAATGATCTGATGCATTTCTTGCTCGACGGCGTCGGCACTGACAAGGATCACATACAGGTCGAGTCCAACTCCGATTATGCTATCGCGGGCAATGGAGGGGTGCAATTCCTAAGCGGTGGCGGCGACAAGGGCAAGGGACGGGAGCAGGTTGTCACTGATCGCGACATCACAGAAAAGGGAGGCACGAACTATGTGACCGTTGACATGGAAAAAGAAGACGCAGGCACGAACTATGTGGATGGAGTTTGTTAATCAGAAGAGACATGAGAGAACTACCAATATTGTTGTCGATTCTTGTCAATTGTAGAGTGTACCATGTCCGCATGGCATAAATTGTTGATTATTGTCATTTGTGGAGTAAGATATGTACCCATAAATATAGTTTTATACATATGCATAGTGCATATATTTTGATTTTCACATTTATTTTGATGTTGTTATAGTACTATGTATGCACTCCTGTACTGGGTCACATGTTTCAAATCTAATCTTAGTTTTTTTGTGTGTGTGTGTGTGCGCGCGCGCTATATTTGGATTCGCTGTGAGTTGAATTTACACATGAATGATCTGCAAAAAGGATAGGTGCAGCATGAATTGACTGGATATCCATAACCTTTTTAATAAGCACTATGTCAATTGAGTTATGATATGTGTGTTTTCACCTGCATACGCGTGGAGCCAAATTATTATGGCATAGCACAGGCAATCCCGGGGAAAAGTTGAGTGGTACATGTTCGTGACGAGGGGCCGAAAATATCCAACCCGGCTTCACATGGAGCGGGCAATGCTGAAAGGGTTCTATAAGTCCACCATCAAGGACCGCCCTGTCATGCACAACGGCACCGTTGTCAACATGAAGAAGACACTTGTCTTCCACAATGGCACCGTGAGGTAATAAATTAGGACAAATCCGGCTAACAAATTAGGACGGATAAGGGCTACTACCTCCGCTTGTTTATTAGGCCTCCTGTTATGTTCAATCAAAGTTTGATCAACTATCTGACAAACAAAATATGAAGTATATGCTATAAAATGTATATTGTTGGATTTGTATTTGAAAGTGGTTTAGAATGGTATAATTTTATGACATGCATATACTTTCTATTTTAATTAAATCTATGATCAAATGTTAACACAAGATAAGGGGGGTATAATAAACATGGATGAAGGGTGTACTTACTATGAATGAGGTTAAATCAGGATTTTGGAATGCTACTTGCTTACTACAAGTTGAGCTAATAAATCGGGACATAGGAATGCTACTTGCTTACTACCGACTTTAAGGAGAAAGGCTACACTTGAGACAAAATTTATACATGGAGTAAAGAGAAAGAGTATAGTGATATAACACACATAGTGGTAGCGACGCCACAATTTGAAACAATAGACACCCAGCAACAGCAGTAGAGCCAGATGCTCCCTTCGATGCTGTTATATCTGAATATAATTCAAAATCACAAATTGCACGGTCCATAGGTTAAAATGACCGTTAGCCTATGATAATGGCGTAAATTTTCAACATCTGTAACAACATCCACACCAAGCAAGCAAGTTGTGCACGTGTGGTTCAAGAAACCATTCACACTAAACTGGGACTAATCAACAGTCCTAAAGAAAAATTGCGCACAGGGTTTCTTAAATCCACAAACTTTTGATTTCTCTTAATTCGGTGAACGTTTTTACAACTCTGTGCACATTTTTTGAAATTCGTGGACATTTTTAAAAGTGCTAAACATTTTTTGAGTTCAGGATTTTTTTTGGTTTCAAATACCTTTTTTTTTTTAGAAAAATCAATGGTCATGCAGCATGCTGGCGATGGAGCGACCGAGCAAAAACAACTACCTAATTGGCCCCAGGCCGGGCGGGCAGGTATCAGGTGATACAGGAGCTTACACGCTCCCGTGATACGAATTTCTGCGAACCGTTCGATCAGATATCCAACGGTCACAAACAGAGCTCCTTCAACTTTGTAAAAAATCCTTTAAGAATCTGATTTTTTCATCCAAGTCCAAGAGCATGGCTGTCACAAATAGATCTCAGATCCAATGACTCATGAAAGCCTGTATCATGGTAGCACCTAAACTCTCGTATCACCTGATATTTTCCCCGGGCGTGCTATGGCGCACATTAGAATGGGCTCCAAGAGACCTTGTCTTTAGGGCCTTATCCAATTGCTGCAGGGCTTGTTGTAAAAAAAGGACACTCGTAGAACTGAGACTTAGTGAGGCAGCACAACCGCAAGGGGGTTGGACCCGCCCGCCCTTGATGGAGGTCAACTGTGCCAACAACAAGCAGCGACGATAGACGAGGTGTGATCGTGTGAGGCGATTGATTAATCCAACACGTTCCTCTACCTCCCCTCTGCCGCCACCGCCTTCATCACGCGCTCCATGCACCTCGTTGTCACGTTCCTCCACCTCCCCTCTGCCGCTGCCTCCCCACCGCCGTTGTCACATTCTT
>NW_021237962.1:0-784 GCF_002162155.2 Triticum dicoccoides | reverse complement strand
CGAGCTGAATTTCCTCACGAAGACCACCCCTGAACTGATAGATCATGCTCTTCTCATCAGGAACATCCTGCTTGGCAAAACGGGCGAGCTTCTGGAACAACTTGTTGTAGTCATAGACAGACAAAGAGCCTTGCTTCAGATTGCGGAATTCCTGACGCTTACTCTCAACCACACTTTGAGGGATGTGATGAGCGCGGAAATCTTGACGGAAATCGTCCCAAGTGATAACACGTCCACCTCTGGAATCCTTGTACTGCTGGAACCACTCTGCAGCCTGATCTTTGAGCTGGAAAGAAGCGAACTTGACGAAATCTTCAGGCCTGACGTTGCTACATTCAAAATGCTTGCCCAGATCCACTAGCCAATCGTCAGCATCGGTAGCCTCAACACAACCGCTGAACGTCTTTGGGCCATTAGCAAGGAACTGGTTCAGTGTAGCAAAGTGGTGCTGATTGTTGCCTTGATTCCCTTGACTGCCTTGATTCCGCTCTTGAAGGATTTGCATGATCAACTGTGTATTTGCATTAGTAGCGGCCATCACAGCTTGCCATGCTTCCGGAGGAGGCGGAGGTGGAGGCGGATCAGGATTCGGAGTCGTGCGCGTTGGAGGAGCCATCCTAAACAGGTTGACCACCATTAGCACATTGATAGACAACAATATAGAAGCTGAATCCAACGGAATGAAAATTGCAACATATAGTCTTCACATCCGAACAAAATGAACGAATGCATTCCTCTTCAAATGGTCACATATCCATAAATTGAGAAGCCACGAAGAATTAAG
>NW_021237961.1:0-1217 GCF_002162155.2 Triticum dicoccoides | reverse complement strand
GCTGCCGTGTCCGGTCGGCTACCGCGACAATGCCGGAGGCACGGCTCCTTGCACGACGGCGGTGGAGGTGGTTCCCTTCCGCTCGGCCTTGGTGCTGCTGCTCTCGTCACATGGCTCTTCTCTCCGGTTTTCTCGGCCTCGTGGTGGTGCTCGTAGTGAGACGGCGTGGGCGGCGGCGCAACCGCGGTGGCGCATTGGGTGGTTGTTTGGTTGGTTGGCTCCGTATGGGCGGTGGTGTTTGGTGTGAGGGAGAAATCCTTGCCGGTTCGTCCGGCGCCGATGCGGTGACACCGGCGGGTGCCACCATTCCTTCTTGAAGGGCGTCGTTGGTAGCCATCCCCTACTTTCCTCCGCATACCGGGGGAAACCCTAGGACTTGTCCGAGCAGCAGCGTCGTCGGCGTCGCATACCTTCTTGGAGGTGCTGCTTGGTATGCAGCACTCGGAGCCTCGGGCTGTGGTGGGGTGTTTCCGGAGGGCGCAGCGGTGGCGGGCCTTCCGCGCTTTGTCGAGCTGCCGTTGTTGGCATTATGTTTCTTCTTTTTGTCTTTGGGCTTGTTGTGCTGCTCGCCCCAGCGTCGAGATGTATACTATGTTGGCTGGTTGCTTTCGAATACAAAGCGAGGGAAACCCTTTTTCGATAAAAATATGTCTACGTACATACATCCGTATGTTGTAGTCCATTTAAAATGTCTAAAAAGACTAACATTTAGGAACATACATTAGGAAGGTAGTATGATAATCCATGCATGGCCAAACACATCCTTAACCACGACGCCAAAAGTATGTTCAGCTGCACATTTGCTAGGGTGGTCCGTAACTCTATACATGCATGCTACTCTTGCTACTAGTTATTATTATTACGGTCTGTTTTCTCCGTTCAATAATGTGACATGATCGTGTCTGCATGTCTGGTAGGACAGTGTGAATCTTCCAATATGCCATCGGTCAATGGAATGGAATCATATGTGCGCGGCTGTTTTTATATATACGGCCAACAAGACAATAATAAGATGGCTCTAGAATCTTCATTTCATTAATTGCTCTTGGTTGAACTTTCTAACGAATTTGTGTGGTTCACACCAGGTTGGTTCGCTGCTCAGCGGCTGTAAAAACACGCGGACGAATAGATAATCTCTAGTCTCCAGTTGTAAGTGCGAACATGGAATTTCATCTTAGAGACGTCTGTAAGGCACATGTGCAAGCATTTGACGAGGA
>NW_021237960.1:0-1367 GCF_002162155.2 Triticum dicoccoides | reverse complement strand
GGATGTGAGCGACTTTCTTTCTTGCATGCTTATTCCGGGTACCATCAGATCCGTCTGTTTGGACCCGATGAGACCAAAACGGCTTTCATCACCCCATTCAGGTGCTTCTGTTATGTCACCATGCCATTCGGCCTCAAGAATGCCGGAGCCACGTTCATGAGGATGATTCAGAAGTGTTTGCTCACTCAAATCAGTCGAAATGTGGAAGCATACATGGATGACATTATGGTCAAGTCACGGAAAGGTTCCGACCTACTGACTGACCTAGCTGAAACATTTGCCAACCTCAGGAGGTATGATATCAAGCTTAATCCATCAAAATGCACATTCGGAGTTCCTGGCGGAAAGTTACTCGGTTTTCTCGTTTCCGAATGGGGAATCGATGCTAACCCAAAAAAAGTTGGCACTATACTCCGAATGAAACGCCCCGTGCGTGTGCACGATGTCCAAAAACTTACTAGATGCTTGGCCGCGTTAAGTCGATTCATCTCTCTCCTTGGTGAAAAGGCATTGCCTCTTTACCGACTGATGAAGAAGTCAGACAAGTTTGAGTGGACTCCAGAAGCTAACGCAGCGTTTGCAAAGTTAAAAACCCTGCTTTCCACCCAGCCGGTGCTTGCTGCCCCAATCAGCAAAGAGCCTTTGCTGCTTTACATTGCAGCCACAGGACAAGTCGTCAGTACTGTACTTACGGTCGAGCGGGAAGAGGAAGGAAAAGCCTTCAAAGTTCAGCGCCCAGTATATTACATTTCCGAAGTCCTGACCCCGTCCAAGCAACGATACCCTGATTATCAGAAGCTTGTATATGGGATTTACATGACCATGAAGAAAGTTGCCCAGTACTTCTCTGACCACATTATCACAGTCGTCACCGACGCCCCCTTATCAGAGATTTTGCACAACAGAGACGCAACTGGTCGAGTGAAAAAATGGGCGATTGAACTTCTTCCCCTTGATATCAGATTTGAGGCAAAGAAAGCTATCAAGTCCCAAGCAATAGCAGATTTCCTCGCTGAGTGGACTGAACAGCAGTTACCGACCCAAGTTCACTCGGAGCACTGGACTATGTTCTTCGATGGCTCCAAAATGCTGAATGGTTCCGGTGCCGGAGTGGTCTTGGTTTCCCCCCGAGGAGATAAGCTCAGATATGTACTCCAGATTCACTTTGATTCCTCCAACAATGAAGCAGAATATGAAGCACTCTTGTACGGGTTGCGTATGGCCATTTCACTCGGCGTACGTCGCCTCATGGTTTATGGCGACTCGGACTTAGTGGTCAACCAAGTGATGAAGGAGTGGGACGTCAGAAGCCCGGCCATGACTGGATACTGCAATGCAGTCAGAAAGCTGGAGAAGAAATTCGAGGG
>NW_021237959.1:0-409 GCF_002162155.2 Triticum dicoccoides | reverse complement strand
GCGCGGAGAGACTTACCACGGTAAAAACCGCCCCGCCTGCCCGCACACCGTTTTGGGCCTAGCCCAACGACGCGATTGTGCTTACGTGTGGCCCAGGCCCAGGGGCTCCTGTCGGTGTACAAAAGGAGGGGTACACTTTTTGTACCCCTATGACTGTGCACGGGCAGTCTGAGCCACGGGCACCACCACACTGAGCAAGGCAAGGGAGGTGAGCCAAGGTAAGGCCGAAGCTCTGGAGAAGCAGAACGACGCCAAGATCAAGACCACAAAGAGCAAAGGGGACGAAGCGGACGCCCCCGGCAAGATCCTTGCCGGGAGGCGGTTTTGGCAAACCCGGCAAGACCCTTGCCGTGGCAGCTCGCCCCACACCTACGGAGTGAGTCACCCTTGAGTCCACTGCCCCCATGGG
>NW_021237958.1:0-390 GCF_002162155.2 Triticum dicoccoides | reverse complement strand
TGCGTTGCAACGTAAGGAAAACAAAACATTGTGTGAGAATGGACTAAAACACAAGTGCGATGATTTGATTTACATCCCACATTAATTATTCACAACATGAAATAATTATAGTTTCAGCCAGACCATCTGTACAAAATGGATAATAAATGTACGCATTATTTGGTTGGGAAACGCTTTCTATCTATAGTCTAAAAGAATATCCGCAAGGAGCCAACCACCTGCAACACCTGCGCCTGAACCTCTCCCTAATTTATCTCGTTTCCTTTGTGTTACCAACGCTGCACTGGTCATGTTAGGTCATTTATCATAAAATGTTTTGTTGGTCGATCTTTGTAGATAATCTGATAGCTCATAGCCATGTAAGCAGGCAACCTGGATATTCCCTGGTTT
>NW_021237957.1:0-1146 GCF_002162155.2 Triticum dicoccoides | reverse complement strand
CTCTAGAAATACGGGTGATCCCAAGGAGATGAAACACCAGTGCTCCAAAAACATGTCCGGCTTTGAGGAGACGTAGCTCCAAAAGAGAGAAATCAGCAACCAGGTGCTTCTCTATCTCCTGGGCAAAGTTGTCTTCATTGGAAGTAAACCAGGAGCTCTGAAAAAACATTCACAGGATATACATATATCATTTGTACAATTCTGTCTAGAGATAAAAAGAGACAAAAATATTTTTTCAAAGGTAATCCCCGCATTGCCACTTTGCTGGTTCCGGTAAATTAAAGTGAGTAAATTGAGATGAGTGGATGATACATACTCCCTCCGTTCCTAAATATAAGTCTTTGTAGAGATTCCACTATACATCACATTCGGATGTATGTAGATGCATTTTAGAGTGTAGATTCACTCATTTTGCTCCGTCTGTAGTCCACATAGTGAAATCTCTACAAAGACTTATATTTAGGAAAGGAGGGAGTACATGGGAGGCAGAGCCGCAGAGGCACTAATGTGGATTGAAAAATTGCCACTTTGCTAGTTCCAGTAATAAATTGAGTAAATGGAGATGAGCGGATGATAGATACATACATTGGAGGCAGAGGCACTAATGTGGAGCGAAGAAGGAAGCTGCCCCTGTGTATTTCCTGTGTGTAGCCACAACTTCTGGAGGCTCCAACGACCAAACCGGACGATGCTCCCGTCCCCCAAATACCACGAATGCCACGAAACCTTCTCCAGCATCGGCGCCGAGACGGAGAAGCTGCTGACCAGCTTTTATGTGCCGAAGGACACCGTGAGTCGCTTCAGCAGAGGGGCGACGATGTCGACTGCATCTGCGTACATTATGCTGCTTTCAAGGAAAAGTTCCTGCAGCGATGGCAGGTGGAGTGAGATCGACCCGTTCTGGACAAGTCCGAAGCCATCGTTGACAAACTTGAGGCTGAGCACGAGGAGGTGCGGGCATCGGGGGAGCAAGCTGTGGAGGCCGCCCAGGCCGTAGGAGATGGACAGCGTCCGGAGCGCGGTGAACTCGCCGTCGGGGCAGTAGAAGAGAAGCCTTTCCATCATGAGAGATTTGGTCCGCTGGAAGCACGGCAGCCGGACGAGGTTCCGCCGGTCTTGGAATTCTACGCCCCACGGGAAGCTGAG
>NW_021237956.1:0-1135 GCF_002162155.2 Triticum dicoccoides | reverse complement strand
CGTAGTGAGTGCATCGAGCTCGTTTACATGCCTTCGTGAGTTAAATTTCAGCATGTCTCAGTTTTCACTAAGTCTGAAAACTGATTGTGTTCGAGCGATGTTCGTGAGCTCGGTAGGGTATTTTGTGAACCCTTTTGGCCCCAGGTCACTTTGGGTGTTTTATTAAGCTTGTTGAATAGCTCCATGCCATGTTCTTACTTGTCATGTTCAGGTTTTCTATCATGTTGTTTTGCTGCTCCGAAGAGAGCATCGTGATCTGAAATTTCAGACTAGTGTTAATTTCACTAAGTCTGAAATCTGTTTTGCATTTGCGTTTTAGCCATGCTTGTTTGAACCTCTTAATGGATGAATTTGCCTATGGCTCAGTGCTAGTGTTTTGTCAACCATCTTGTGTACATCACTGCCATGTATTTTGTTTTCATGTTTGGTGGCTGTAGCATGTTCTTTTCGTTGCATTTAGATGCCTACTTGCTGCAAATCACAGACCGGTGTCATATCTTAAAACGCTTGCCATTTCTAAACCGTAGCTCCGATTCCTTTGATCTTCATATCGTTTTCAAGCGATTTCATCCCCTCTATCCAGTGGCACACTTGGTTTTCCAAGTTTATGCCAGGTTCATGCATTTCCTGTCATATCTTGCATTTTGCATCCCGCATCGCATCCCGCATAGCATATCGTCATTTCATCATATTGCTTGGTCTTGCCCGTGATTGATTGGGTACTTGTTGCTTGTTTGTCTTGTTGGGTAGAGCCGGGAGACGAGTTCGCTACCGAGGAGCCCGTTGAGTTTGCTTGTGAGGATCCAGTCAACTCGGACAACTGTGCAGGCAAGATGATCATACCCTCGAAATCACTACTATCTTTGCTATGCTAGTTTGCTCGCTCTTTTGCTTTGCCACTGCTACGATGCCTACCTTTTTGCTTGTCAGCCTCCCAATTGCCATGTTGATCCCCTAACCCACCATTGTCCTAGCAAACCGTTGATTGGCTATGTTACCGCTTTGCTCAGCCCTTCTTATAGCGTTGTTAGTTGCAGGTGAAGATTGGAGCCGTTCCTTGTTGGAACTTTTATTTACTTGTTGGGATATCACAATATATCTTACTTAATTAATGCATCTATATACTTGGTAAAGG
>NW_021237955.1:0-391 GCF_002162155.2 Triticum dicoccoides | reverse complement strand
TAAAAGGAAAAAACAGCTTACCGCATGAGCGTGACGCTGCATACTGAATCTGCGATCCTCGGTAGCGGATGCGGGGGCCTCGGCGCCCTTGAAAAGCACCTTCCAGACATCTTTGTACGTCGTGTCGAAGAGCCTGCTCAGAGTTTGGTGCCGCGCCGGGTCGAACTCCCACAGGTTGAAAGCCCGTCGTTGACACGGGAGGATCAGGCGGATGAGCATAACCTGGACTACGTTGACAAGTTTGAGCTTCTTGTCCACCAGGGTTTGGATGCATGTTTGGAGTCTGGTCAGCTCTCCTTTTTTACCCCACGACAGGCCCGTCTCCTTCCAGGAGGTGAGCCACGTAGGGGGTCCGGATCGAAACTCGGGGGCTGCGACCCATTCGGGGTCG
>NW_021237954.1:0-643 GCF_002162155.2 Triticum dicoccoides | reverse complement strand
GCGAGCAATTCATTAAACTTGTTATCGAGCTTTGTTTCGAACGTCTTCTCAAGGCCAGTGATCTTCTCCATGGCCTCTTCAAAATTGTTCAGCACATCTTGCACCTGTTCAGTCATCATTTGCTGAAACTTATCATGAAGCTCCTTGTTCGATAAATTCTCCCAGTCAATCTCGTCGGCTTGTGATCCTGGCATGGTTAGCAGCAATAGAAACACACAAGAATATGATCCTACAGACTACTAAGAAGTGGTGGTGGTGTATCACAAATCCGTCAAGCAAATCTCAAATTCTTACCAGTTCTTACCCAGCAGCAGGCGGTGATCGGCAACCGTTGTAGTCAAAAACTCTCAAAGCTTGGATAGAGCGATTACCAGGGAGAGTCAAACACACGACGTAGATGTATGTGGAGCTGGGAAGGCTTATAGTATGGTAGCAAAAAGGGTCAGCGATAATCAATTCAGAGATGCAAAGTTGAATAAACGCTCAACGACGGTACTGTGTTGGTCCTAGGCTAGACTGTGCTAGAGACGCGAGCCTAGAACACCAACAAAATCACGGCGCGGCACGAAACAAGGGAAAAGCACACTCTGAATTTTTTTTTTCGCTCTTCTTTTTTTTTTTCCGCTGCTTTTTTTTTGCGCTC
>NW_021237953.1:0-416 GCF_002162155.2 Triticum dicoccoides | reverse complement strand
CAACTAACTCATTAGTCACATTTCTTGCAAGGATTATAGTGATGTGCATTACCGAGAGTGCCCAGATATACCTCTCCGACAATCGGAGTGACAAATCCTAATCTCGAAATATGCCAACTCAACAATTACCTTCGGAGACACCTGTAGAGCACCTTTATAATCACCCAATTACGTTGTGACGTTTTTTAGCACACAAAGTGTTCCTCCGGTAAACGGGAGTTGCATAATCTCAAGTCATAGGAACATGTATAAGTCATGAAGAAAGCAATAGCAACATACTAAACGATCAAGTGCTAAGCTAACGGAATGGGTCAAGTCAATCACATCATTCTCCTAATGATGTGATCCTGTTAATCAAATAACAACTCATGTCTATGGTTAGGAAACTTAACCATCTTTGATTAACGAGCTAGTCA
>NW_021237952.1:0-1861 GCF_002162155.2 Triticum dicoccoides | reverse complement strand
TCTCCACCAAATCGATAGTTATCATCTCATCGAAAGATCGGGACACCCCGCCTCTATCAGAGGGTGTCCATGTTGATGAAACTAAAATTGAAGCAATTAAAACTTGGCCCCAACCCACCAATTTGCAACAAGTGCGAAGTTTCCTTGGTCTTGCAGGATTTTATCGTCGCTTTGTGAAAGATTTTAGCACAATCGCAGCTCCTTTGCATGCTTTGAGCAAGAAGAATACTCCTTTTGTTTGGGGATCTTTACAATCCACCACTTTTGAAGAGCTCAAGTCTTTGCTTACACATGCTCCGGTTCTTGCTTTGCCCAACTTTCACAAAACTTTTGAAGTTCATTGTGATGCAAGTGGTACCGGAATTGGCGGAGTTTTATTACAAGAAAAACGAGCCATTGCATATTTTAGTGAGAAACTCTCCGGTGCTCAACTTAACTATCCCACATATGACAAAGAATTGTATGCTCTAGTGCGTGTACTACATGTTTGGGAACATTATCTTCGACCTCATGAGTTTGTCATCCATACCGATCACGAAACGCTTAAGTACTTAAAAGGTCAAACTAAATTGAACAAGCGTCATGCCAAATGGAGTGAATTTATCGAATCTTTCCCCTATGTGATCAAGTACATTAAGGGTAAGGAAAATGTAGTTGCCGATGCACTTTCTCGCATATGCACGCTTGTGACTAAACTTGAGTTGAATGTCATTGGCTTTGAACACATAAAAGACTTGTATGCCAATGATCCATCTTTTGCACCTCATTATGCTAAATGTTTGACGCATACATCTTGGGAACAATATTACATCAAGGATGGTTATCTTATGAGAGCTAACAAACTATGCATTCCCGAGTCTTCTCTTCGTTTGCTACTTTTGCAAGAGGCTCGTGGAGGTGGACTCATGGGACACTTTGGACGCGACAAGACTTTCGCCACGCTCTCCAAGAACTACTTTTGGCCCAAGATGTTCCGCGACGTCTCACACTTCACCACCCGATGCTCTACATGTTGCAAAGCTAAGTCTAAAGCTCAATCTCATGGTCTTTACATGCCTCTTCCTATTCCCTATCAACCATGGGAAGACATTAGTATGGATTTTGTACTTGGTTTGCCTAGAACTCAAAGTGGAAAGGACTCCGTGTTTGTCGTTGTGGGCCGATTTTCTAAGATGGCACATTTCATTCCTTGCAACAAGATAGACGATGCTTCACATATTGCAAATCTCTTTTGTAGGGAAATCTTGCGCCTCCATGGAGTACCAAAGACAATCGTCTCCGACCGCGACGTCAAGTTCTTGAGTTACTTTTGGAAGACCCTATGCGCCAAGCTCGGAATCAAGCTCTTGTTCTCATCCGCATACCATCCTCAAACCGATGGCCAAACGAAGGTGACAAACCGGACGCTCTCCACTCTACTTCGCGTGTTGATCAAGACGAACATCAAGGAGTGGGACGCGTGTCTACCCATCGCCGAGTACGCCTACAACCGTGCAAGACATTCGACTACCGGCAAGTCTCCCTTCGAGGTCGTCTACGGCTTCAACCCATTGTCCCCATTGGACATTCTACCTCTTCCTCTTCAAGAGCGCACCAACATCGACGCAAGTGCCCGTGCAAGCTACATCAAGAAGATGCATGAAGATACAAGACACACCATCGAGCGCCAAGTACAACGACTAGCGACCAAGCTCAACATCAACAAGCAACCCATGATCTTCAACATAGGCGATCTCGTGTGGCTACATGCAAGGAACGCTTCCCCAACGAACGCAAGTCCAAACTTCTACCTCGAGCCGATGGACCCTTCAAGGTGTTAGCACGCTACAACAACAACGCTTACAAGCTCGACCTACCAAGC
>NW_021237951.1:0-1826 GCF_002162155.2 Triticum dicoccoides | reverse complement strand
GCCGTCCCCTCCATCGCCTGAGCAACGAGCGCCTCCTCCGCGTGGTGCACGGCGATGAGGCCAAGCTCGCGATCCTGCTCGATGGGTACGAGACCATCCAGAGGGTGCGGAACATGGAGGATGACATCCTCGACCAGTATCACGCCATGGGACACGCCTATTTCGTGATCCGTGCCAACGACAACTCGGAGGACTAGGTCTTGTGATGATTATCTGGATCGTACAGAATCCTAGTTCTTGTTGTTAGCTATATAGACATTGGCATCAAGATTTATTTAGGTTTTCTTTGGCTGATCGACCAAAACATGTATGACTATTAATTTATTTTTTGGCTGTCAAACTATTAATTAAGGCTTTCTCCAATCTTCAAGAAAACGTTCTCAAAATCACGCTGGTTGAATATATAAATATGTGTCGTTCTCGAAACTTCTCGAAACGGGCTCTCGCCTGTCTTACGATACAAGATAGTGAGGGGGACCTCTTACACAGCAGATATCGGGATATCCAGACAACTCAAACGCACGTGACTACGTTGCCGAAAGATAACACAGTTAGGTCTGAATACAATGCCATGACATGCCTTAGGGCACCTAAGTTCCATGATTGCACCCTCACGAGGAAAAAGGGCACTACACTGTCGTATCTGAGACGGACAAAGGTCTTCACCCAGAACCCTGGCATAGCGCCAAGAACCACAATGACGTCCCCAATAGGAGCAGCACCCGTAGGCGTTGGAGCCACCCACGCCAAAGCGCGGATATTTCAATCGGCAGCTCATCTGTGCCAGCATGATGCACCCAAAACCGTTGGCACGAGCACAAGCCACTAGATCTAGATCTGGTCATCACCATTGCCCACGATAGAGAACAAGCCCGAGCAACCCACCGCTGCACCCCTCGCCACCTTATACGACCAAAAGACATAGTCACCACCGCCTCCATGATGCATGCTGGAGAGCCAAACATGCGGACAACCATCCGAGCTGCAGCCCTGGCATCCATGCTCCTAGACGCCGCCAATCATCCACGTCATGGCCACCCAACCATGACAACCAGGGTAGGATGAGTGAAAGGCAACTCCTTCAACTCCTAGACATGCATCAGCCATCGGGTCTGGGTCACAACTCCACGATAAGAAGCACCTGCATCACCAGCCTGTACCGATTGACCGGGGGATGGGGTGATACAACACAACGATTGTCGATTGCCGCTGCCGAGAAAGCTTGAATGCCGCCATGCACATGGCCATCGGCTCCGAGCCATTCAACGACACAACAGTGTCGGGAGAGCCCGCCTTGCACTGATTCCACCAACATGCAGCAGACAAGAGAGCACAACGCAAAGGCAACCAACACGGACCAAGTCAACCCCCACACATGTGCACCACCGGACGTCATCCACCACCACAAGCCAGATCCTTGTCATTGATATCGCTCGGGGCCTCTGAACATATGATCAGTAAACAAGATCTAGCAAATAACATAAAAGGAAGAGGGAAAGTAGAATACTATTTTTGTTTCAAATAATTTAGATATTAAAATAAATTATGAATTGTCATTTTGATGTGGATTCAGGCCAGCCGGACGCGGATGACTTGCAGATGGGGCGTGCTATACGAGCAGCCAAGCTTCGAGATATAGAAGCCACTTGCAAATGGGGCTCTCACGAAGAAGAGTAGGGCATGCCAGCTGATGGCGCCTGGTATCCCATGTTGGACAGTCCATGTACCATGTCCTACTCTATCTCGCCGGTGATAGGACCATCACTTCGCGGGTCTCACGGCCACCGGACATGGACACCGAAGAGAGCAACAAGGACCGGTGCCAG
>NW_021237950.1:0-400 GCF_002162155.2 Triticum dicoccoides | reverse complement strand
TATCCCTACATGAATACATATTGTCTACATCATGCCATCATTCTTATTGCATCACTCCGTTTCTCCATGAACTTAATACACTAGATGCATGCTGGATAGCGATTGATGTGTGGAGTAATAGTAGTAGATGCAGGCAGGAGTCGGTCTACTAATCTTGGACGTGATTCCTATATAATGATTATTGCCTAGATATCGTCATAATTATTTGAAGTTCTATCAATTGCCCAACAGTAATTTGTTTACCCACCGTATGCTATTTTTCTCGAGAGAAGCCACTAGTGAAATCTACGGCCCCCGGGACTCTTCTTTATCATATTGGCCTTCGAGATCTATTTTTATTCGCTTTTATTTCCAGATCTATTAATCCAAAAACCCAAAAATACCTTGCTGCAATTTTTTT
>NW_021237949.1:0-2029 GCF_002162155.2 Triticum dicoccoides | reverse complement strand
TGATAAATTTACTACAGTGGGAATTTTCTTTCATAATTTTTGGAGCTAGGGAAGTATGGATGTTGCTGCATTCTTTACAGACTGTCCTGTTTAGGCAGATTGCTGTTATGTTTGCATTGTTTGCATATGTTTGGTTCTTTAATGATTCTATTTGAGGATAGGACTATTAAATATGCAGAGGAATTTAGTATGAAATGTTGAATAATAATTTTAGTGATTTTCTACAGTAGATTATGATAAGGTTTTTGCAATGGTTTATACTAACTTATCTCACGAGTCCTTGTTGAGTTTTGTGTGGATGAAGCTTTTGAGATTTAGGGAGACCGTGATATGAGAGGAATTAAGGAGACACAAAAGCTCAAGATTGGGGATGCCCAAGGCATACCAATATAATATTTCAAGAAGTCTCAAGCTTCTAAGCTTGGGGATGCCCCGGCTGGCACCCCACCTTTCTTCTTCAACAACTATCGGTTAGTTTTGGTTGATCCTAAGTTTTTGCTTCTTGACATGATGTTTGCTATTCTTAGAATGTAATTTTATTTTTCTTTGGTTGCTGTTTGAATAAAATACCAATATCTGAAATTCTTAAATGTTAGAGAGTCTTCATATAGTTGCATAATTATTCGACTACTCATTGATCTTCACTTATATCTTTCGGAGTAGTTTGTTGTTGCTCTAGTGCTTCACTTATATCTTTTTAGAGCACGGCAGTGGTTTTATTTTGAAGAAATATATGAACTCTCATGCTTCACTTATATCATTTTGAGAGTCTCTAAACAGCATGGTAATTTTCTTTGGTTATGAATTTAGTCCTAATATGATGGGCATCCAAGAGGGATATAATAAAAACTTTCATATAGAGTGAATTGAATACTAAGAGAAGTTTGATACTTGATGAATGTTTTGAGATATGAGGATGGTAATATTAGAGTCATGCTAGTTGAGTAGTTGTGAATTTGAGAAATACTTGTGTTGAAGTTTGTGATTCCCGTAGCATGCACGTATGGTGAACCGTTATGTGATGAAGTCGGAGCATGATTTATTTATTGACTGTCTTCCTTATGAGTGGCGGTCGGGGACGAGCGATGGTCTTTTCCTAGCAATCTATCCCCCTAGGAGCATGCGCGTAGTACTTTGTTTCGATAACTAATATATTTTTGCAATAAGTATGTGAGTTCTTTATGACTAATGTTGAGTCCATGGATTATACGCACTCTCACCCTTCCACCATTGCTAGCCTCTCTAGTACCGCGCAACTTTCGCCGGTACCATAAACCCACCATATACCTTCCTCAAAACAGCCACCATACCTACCTATTATGGAATTTCCATAGCCATTCCGAGATATATTGCCATGCAACTTTCCACCATTCCGTTATTATGACACGCTTCATCATTGTCATATTGCTTTGCATGATCATGTAGTTGACATCGTATTTGTGGCAAAGCCACCGTTCATAATTCTTTCATATATGTCACTCATGAGTCATTGCACATCCCGTTACACCGCCAGAGGCATTCATATAGAGTCATATTTTGTTCTAAGTATCGAGTTGTAATTCCTGAGTTGTAAGTAAATAAAAGTGTGATGATCATCATTATTAGAGCATTGTCCCAGTGAGGAAAGGATGATGGAGACTATGATTCCCCCACAAGTCGGGATGAGACTCCAGACGAAAAAAAGAGGCAAAAGAAGCCCAAATAAAAAAAAGAAAAGAGGCCATAAAAAAAGAGAAAGGCCCAAATAAATAATAATAATAATAAAATGAGAGAAAAATAGAGAAGGGGCAATGCTACTATCCTTTTACCACACTTGTGCTTCAAAGTAGCACCATGATCTTCATGATAGAGAGTCTCCTATGTTGTCACTTTCATATACTAGTGGGAATCTTTCATTATAGAACTTGGCTTGTATATTCCAATGATGGGCTTCCTCAAAATGCCCTAGGTCTTCGTGAGCAAGCGAGTTGGATGCACACCCACTTAGTTTCTTTTTAAGCTTTCATATACTTATAGCTCTAGTGAATCC
>NW_021237948.1:0-2371 GCF_002162155.2 Triticum dicoccoides | reverse complement strand
GAAAAGCAAGATTGTTCTCGAGCTTCGTAACATACCGGTGGTTCGTGATTTTCTGAATATCTTCTCAGAAGTATTACCAGGTTGTCACCTGACCGCTATGTTGAGTGCGTGATCAAGTTGGTTTATTCCTGTAAACCACCCCTTCTCCGAGAATCCGTGTTGGATACCCTGAGCTAGTTGGTTAAGCTAGACAACAACTTGGAGAGTTGGAAGATAAGAGCTTGCCTGACTTAGTTCGTTCCAAAGGGATAATCTTGTGTAGTGTGTGTTGAAGAAAGATGATATCTTCATCGATTGGTCCCTGTGGTCAGTTGTTGGACCTATTGTCTTATCAATCCTTTGATTTGAGTGTGGGCTATCGTCAAATCAAGTCAGAACCAACGATGCTCGTAATGTTGTCTTATTCGTGGTTGATCCCTCGAGCATACACCATTACATCTTTGGTCTGACCAATGCTATCACTTGTTCACTTAACTATGGAATTCCTCTTAAAAGGAAACCCAGATGAATAGTTGTTGAGCCCATTGACAACATCCTTATCTCCTCCATGATTTTGTTGGACAATAAGTTAGTGTTGGAAACTTTTGAAGCATTTGTTCATGCTAGCTCATGAAGCATATGTCCGGATGAAAGATGTGACTTTCTCTAATTCACGTGCACTTGGTGTAAGTTGCCGCCGTGTATCCGAGAAAGGTTGTTTTTGCTTCCTTGGATTCATCCCAATTCAGTCATGCATGTGTGAAGTATACATTGGATTGTGAGATTAGCTACCTCCATTCTATATGTGTCCCGAGCACACCAAGCCACTGATTGATTTGTTCAAGGAGAAGAAGTTCCTTCTTAAGAGTATACCTTATGCAAGGACTTCGATATCCTCGATGATGGTTTTCCCCCGGAACTCGGTAGTGTCTTATTATAAGACTACCATGTGTTCATGTTTGTCTGTGACAGCGTGTTCACACGTGTGTAGCAGAACCAGCTCATGTTTTGGAGCTTGCTATCGTAGTTCATTTCCCGAGAATCGCGCAACGTCATCCCGTCGATTTATGTTGCAAACTTTCTTATTCTTCCTAGACTCGATGAGTCTGGAATATCCTGACACCAACCAGATCTGAATCTCAGGCAGATATGATGGTTGGAATATTTCCCAAGAGTTATAATATTGGTCGCGCGATAACCGGTAAAGTGGATGTCGTGGCCAACACACCCAGCCGGAAGACCTGTTATTATAATATCTTGATTGAAGAAGTTGGCCACCTCCCCATAGGGATTTCGTAGGGTTTACTCCCTAATTGCCCCTATGGATTTTTGTATTCCCGAAGTCCGACCTTTTACTTGATGTTCTAGATATCAAACCATATCTATGAATGGGTTACACTAGCACATCAAGGAGAACATTAGAAGCGGAGTGCTAAATGTCTCTCGGTCGATCATTCAGATTTTATTTCCTTGGCCTCGCTAAGATGAAATCTGAGAAGTGTTATCTTCCTTTGCATGTGCATCGTCCATCGCTACTCATCATGGTAGTATGTTGTGCTGTCGGCACCCTTGACACGGATGTTGGTAAAACCTTGATGATGATGGAAATGCTCAAGTTCTTGAGAGCACGCACAAGCGTTAGGTGTTACCATCGGCACTAGCTAGGTTTGCTCTCAACTTCCTCGGTTATGCTATAACTTCTCAACAGTGGATTCACTCTCTATTGTTGGGTTCTCCCCAGTTACTATAATCATTCCCATCATTTGCATTTTTGTTCCCAGCTTGCACCGCCAATGTGCCATTCTACCACGGGTCTCTTCCATTTCCGGTGATAAGCAAATTCATCCATTGCGTTGTCTTCAACAAGGTAATCCACATCATCCAAGTCTGAGTATGCCATTCTACTGATCCCCTCCAAACGATCGCTTGAGAATTGTCTTAGGCTGGTTTAAAGAGTTTCAATGATCTCTGAATCAAAAGTAATTCTTTTTGCCACTTAAGGGGATATCTCTACGAGTCACCTTCCCTAAGGTGTATCGTTATGGTATCATGGCAACTCAACTCCTCGCTACGTTGACAATCGTTTACCACCTTCTTAAGCGTGAAATTGTTGTCTACCTAGTGAACCTTCGTCATCCGTCTCTTTCCACCCCTCTTGATGTGTATCTCGTGTCTCAACCCGAGAGATGGTCTTATGTCTCATTCCATGAGTTGTTCGATCTTCAAGGAGATCGACCCTTCTAGAGTCTCCTTCTTTCATCCATGTCATGTTGACAGAATTTTTCAAGGCAAGACTTCAAGACAAAATGGTGTTCAAATCAACGTCCATTTGAAGTGCAACCTGGATCGTGAAGA
The DNA here is from genome assembly GCF_002162155.2 of Triticum dicoccoides. Taxonomy (NCBI): domain Eukaryota; kingdom Viridiplantae; phylum Streptophyta; class Magnoliopsida; order Poales; family Poaceae; genus Triticum; species Triticum dicoccoides. The sequence goes on along the minus strand of NW_021237948.1, from coordinate 37 downwards.
TTGTGCTAGTTTGCGCTCCCCCTTCACCTTACCCTAC
>NW_021237947.1:0-747 GCF_002162155.2 Triticum dicoccoides | reverse complement strand
CCTTTTCGTTATCCGCCTCAACGTAAGCCGCCACACGGGGTGAGTCGTGTCGGATGTCACTTGGCAGAACTGCTTCTGCTCCATAAACCATGAAAAAAGGTGTGTAACCCGCAGATCTGTTAGGCGTAGTGTTGATGCTCCATAGCACGGAGGGTAACTCCTCCACCCAACAACCCGGAGTCCGCTGTAAGGGGACTAAGAGCCGGGGCTTGATGCCTTTCAGGGTCTCTTGATTAGCTCTTTCCGCTTGACCATTAGACTAAGGATGAGCAACAGCCGAAACATCCAGCCGGATATGTTCTCTTTGACAGAACTCTTCCATGGCACCCTCAGAGAGATTAGTGCCATTGTCAGTTATGATGCTATGCGGGAAGCCAAAACGAAAGATCACCTTTTTCATGAACTGAACCGCCGTAGCTGCATCACACTTACTGACCGGCTCTGCCTCAACCCACTTGGTAAACTTGTCCACTGCCACCAGTAGATGTGTCTTTTTATCCTTAGACCTTTTGAAAGGTCCAACCATGTCAAGCCCCCAGACTGCGAACGACCAAGTAATTGGGATCATCCGTAATTCTTGAGCTGGCACATGAGCATGTCGTGAGAACTTCTGACAACCGTCACATTTACTGGCTAGATCCTCCGCATCAGCATGAACCGTGAGCCAGTAGAAACCATGACGGAAAGCCTTGGCCACAAGAGATTTTGAGCCAGCATGATGACCACAATCTCCTTCATGAATCTCAC
>NW_021237946.1:0-395 GCF_002162155.2 Triticum dicoccoides | reverse complement strand
TGCACTAGCAAGTTTGTGCTTTTCACCAACTAACCTCACCACCCTCTTGTGCATCCAAAGAGACACTGATCTGGAAGAATTGGCCACTCCAAGAAATGCCTAGGTGCCTATGGCATTTTGTCAAACACCTTGAGAGCATGACCAGATTTGGCATGAGTTATGGTTTGCATTGTGGACCTGATTCCCTGCCCCAACAAGCATGTCCACTAGCATCCCAGCTACCCCTAGACTAAACCTGCTAACCCCCAACTCCAACAAAGCCACCTAGCAGGCCATGGCATTTCGTCGAGCAGATGGTGGGCATGCACTGGACGCGCTCAGAGCGCGCGTATTGCACGAGCCGCGCTCGAGCCGACACGTCGCGCCCCTGGTTTTGGCCTGCTCTGCAGCGCCAC
>NW_021237945.1:0-951 GCF_002162155.2 Triticum dicoccoides | reverse complement strand
GCACAAATCAATGAAATTGTTTAGATGGGATGCGGCATCTTCACTAGGAGGGCCAGAAAATTGATCTTTCATAACAAGATTCAGCAAAGCGGCATTAGTTTCACAAGATTCATAATTAGTAGTAGGAGCAATCGAAGTGCTAATAAAATCATTGTTGTTGGTGTTGGAAAAGTCACACAATTTAGTATTATCATGAGCCATCGTGACAAGCAATCAATCCAACACACAAGCACACAAGAAGAAAGCGAGAAGAGACGAACGGAAGAGGGGCGAAGAAAAGGCAAAGGTTTTTGAAAATCATTTTAGAAGTGGGGGAGAGGAAAACGAGAGGCGAATGGCGAATAATGTAATGCAAGGGAGAAGATTTTATGATGTGTACATGGTATGGCTTGACTTGACGTAGATCTCCCCGGCAACAGCGCCAGAAATCCTTCTTGCTACCTCTTGAGCTTGCGGTGGTTTTCTCTTGAAGAGGAAAGGGTGATGCAGCAAAGTAGCGTAAGTATTTTCCTCGGTTTTGAGAACCAAGGTATCAATCCAGTAGGAGACGATGCACAAGTCATCGAATACCTGCACAAACAATCAAGAACTTGCAACCAACGCGATAAATGGGTTGTCAATCACTTCACGGTCACTCACAAAAGTGAGATCTGGTAGAGATAGATAAATGGTAAAGTAAATATTTTTGGTATTTTTTGGTGTATAGATTGGAAAGTAAAGATTGCAAAATAGTAGATCGGAAACTAGCAAGATGTAAACGAGACTCAATAATATGGAAAAGAAACCCAGGGGCCATAGGTTCCACTAGTGGCTTCTCTCGAGATAGCATATATTACGGTGGGTAAAAAATTTACTGCCGAGCAATTGATAGAAAAGCGCACAATTATGATGACACTAAGGCAATGATCATGAACATAGGCATCATGTCCGCGTCAAGTAGACTGACTCCTG
>NW_021237944.1:0-1098 GCF_002162155.2 Triticum dicoccoides | reverse complement strand
AAGAACGGAGTTACAAGTGATGATTTCAGGACTTTGAAGCCACCATAATGGGTGCATGAAGCCTTGGACGAAATATACAAGATGCCACTTCATAAATTTCGTCCCGAGGCTATTTTAGGTGCTGCGTCACCTTATTATTGGGCCAGGCCCATGTAATTTCGAAATACATAAGTATAGGCTATTTTTAGAGTCCGTATGTGTGGGGAAACAAGAGATAGGGTTGATTTCGGACCCCTCCACCAAGGGCCACGAAATTCCCCCCTCTTCCTCCATATATACAGCCCTTAGGGCATCGTTTAGACTTTGGGTTTTGTTTAGATTAAAAGTTCGCCATAGCTGCAACTTCGCGTACTTCGTTTGTGTTCAACGACCAGACAAAGGCGTCACAGAACCCCACCTAGATCAATAAAGCTTTCATCTTATATTCGCAATATCCAGATTGCAATCTTAGTTTCTTGCTTGTTCTTCGTTTGCTCGCAGGAAACAGACCCTCGTGGTCAGGTTGATCGTGCTCCGGCGTGGTCAATAACCTCTCGGAGTTGGTTTAGCGATTGCTAAGGCGCGACGTCCTCGCACGTTCGTAGTCGGATCGTCAAAGTCGACTTCCACCAAAGCGAAATCCACCATCTCATCGAAAGACGGGACACCTCCGCCTCTATCATAAGGATAAAAATATTACTTTGCTTCCTATGACTCCTGATTCCATTTTGAAAGATGATATTAATAGAGCTAATAAAGCACAACAGGAGAAGAATAAGAGTGAAAATCAGATTGTGGCAAAAGAATTTGAGCAACAAATGAAGCCTAATAATAAACCATCTAGTGTTGCTTCTGAAATTAAATTGAAAAGTGCATGTTTATTTGCCACCAAATCTGATATTGATGAGCTAGATTTCAGCAAATCTGTTTGCTATGCTTTTGTGTGCAAAGAGGCATTATTTTCATTCGAGGACGTGCCTTCCTCTTTGCCTCCTGCTGTCACTAACATTTTGCAGGAGTTCGCTGACGTTTTTCCACAAGACGTGCCACCGGGATTACCGCCTATTCGAGGGATTGAGCATCAGATTGACTTAATTCCCGGTGCTTCACTGCCAAACC
>NW_021237943.1:0-390 GCF_002162155.2 Triticum dicoccoides | reverse complement strand
TTCGCCAGACGTGGAGGCGTCCTTGTTCCATGTCTCGTCTTCCACATGTCCGGCATCTTTGCCGGGCCTGAGCTCCACAAATTGAAGTTGTGGCTCACTGGCGATGAAGAGTAAGAAATGGGACACGGGCATGCCCACATGGGATACGGACCCCTTCTTCTCCCATGTCCTACTCTTCCTTGTCGAATTCTGTTGCTTGGATGTCGTCGGTCAATGTGAGGTCCAAGATGGACGTGGAACGGGCCAGACTCGTTGTCCTTGTGGCCCGACGGGAACCGCGGGTAACACGGAGCTGCCGATTTAACCGTTCCCGTTCGCGATTGCCTAAGCCGTCGTGCCCGCCTCCATCGTGACCGCGTTGCTGCCGGCACGAGCGCTGCACGTGCTCTC
>NW_021237942.1:0-1239 GCF_002162155.2 Triticum dicoccoides | reverse complement strand
GATCCAAGCTACCATCACCATGCGCCCACTGATTTTCCGAAAAATAGAATAACCCATCACTTGTGAGATCCTTCCATTGCCCAAATTATGCACATATATAGTGATTTCTATGGAGGGATGGTCCGAAAAATAAATTGAAAACAAAACATGATTGACCATTTACAGAGTGTTGAACTCTAGCATACCAATTGTCAACGCCTGCTAGCTTCTGGAGAAATCCATAGGAAGAAACTCGGTAGTGAGGAGGACACTGTTTGTGTGCGGCCGTTAATGGGCCACTCCCCCTCCATCTATGGTGGAAGTTTGCCAAGTTGACACATGGCGAAACTCGGCAAAGAGTGACTCTTTGCTGAGTTTTCTGATGATAAGCACTCGGAAAAGTAGCTCATTACCAACATGTTCCTGGCCGAGTCTTGTTTGCCCGGTGCAGAACTCGGCAAAATATTGCCGAGTTGTTTCCTGCATTTGTAGAGTTCTCTGGGCACTCGCAAAGCTGCGGAGCCCAGTAATGTGGCGCAGATCAAACTTTTATGTCTAATGAACAACCACAAATGTATAACATTACCCTAAATAATCAGTTGTATATAACATTTATTGATATTGATATAGAAGGATGGACGGACACACTTGCAACTGGACATCACAGGCGACGTCTCAGCCGGCTACATAGGCACGCACGCATGTACCACAATTTTTTCTCTTCAAATCAGGGTACTACCCTTTTCATTAGTTTCATATATATATGGGCATATCTGGCCGATCGATCAGTTAATGAAACTGGACGAGGGAGCTGTAGGTTTTGTTGGGTTTCCAATCGATGGGAATGACCTGTTCGGCGACAAGTGTCTTGCCGGACTCGTTGGTGATGCGCAACGAGAATGGCGCCTTCATGGGGTGGTGGGCATCCATCCTCCAGATGGAACCCCATGACTCCTTCATGGGCACCCACTGCCCTGTTGGAGCCATCTTACCGCCATTCGGTCGCGACTCCATGATGTCCAGCTGATTCACATCGCCATCGCCGTTCTCGTACTCCACCAGGATTGCCATGTAGAATGGGTTCGACCCCTCCTCCACGTGGAACGTCACCGTCAGCCCCGGATACTGGCACGGCACCCTGCGCAGTCATGTCCCTTAGGTGTGTCGGTGTGTGTCGTCTCATAAACACACAATATCGTCTAGCTCTCCATCTCAATAAGGTAAGCCGATGGCTATGATGCTGACTAGCATTATAGGCAG
>NW_021237941.1:0-1319 GCF_002162155.2 Triticum dicoccoides | reverse complement strand
GGGGAATGATTATACGAATGGCAAGTGTATGTAGTTATCCATAGGGATTTATCAGTGGCAGGGAATTGCAAAAGCAACGGGCACAAAGTCTCGAGAGAATATCGGAGAGTATCTTCCAAATCTTCTGGTGCAGTCGGCGATCATCTTGACTGAAGGGGCTCTCCGGGAGAAAGTGTTTTCGAGAACCTAAAGTTAGATTTTAGTAAAATTCATTTAACCCGAATAGAAGAGAGATCAGAGACCCATAGTATAGACGAGCAATAAAAAGATCCTAATATAGGCGACGTAGGCCCATGGGCCGTACAACCATGTTAGTAAAAGTTTTTCAATGACTAGACTCGACTTCGGCCAAGGAGTTGGAAAGGGGATTCCTACAGGCAGTCGGCTCTGATACCAACTTGTGACACCCCCGATTCAATCGTACACTAATCATGCACGCAAACGTGTACGATCAAGATCAGGGACTCACGGGAAGATATCACAACACAACTCTAAAAACATAGATAAGTCATACAAGCATCATATTACAAGCCAAGGGCCTCGAGGGCTCGAATACAAGTGCTCGATCATGGACGAGTCAGCGGAAGCAACAATATCTGAGTATAGACATAAGTTAAACAAGTTGCCATAAGATGGCTAGCACAAACTGGGATACAGATCGAAAGAGGCGCAGGCCTCCTGCCTGGGATCCTCCTAACTACTCCTCGTCGTCGTCAGCATCCTGCACGTAGTAGTAGGCACCTCCAGTGTAGTAGTCGCCGTCGACGGTGGCGTCTGGCTCCTGGGCTCCAACGTCTGGTTGCGGCATCCGAGAAGAAGAGGAAAACGGGGGAAAAGAGGGAGCAAAGCAACCGTGAGTACTCATCCAAAGTACTCGCAAGCAAGGAGCTACACTACATATGCATGGGTATATGTGTAAAGGGCCATATCGGTGGACTGAACTGCAGAATGCCAGAATAAGAGGGGGATAGCTAATCCTGTCGAAGACTACGCTTCTGGCAGCCTCCGTCTTGCAGCATGTAGAACAGAGTAGATTGAAGTCCTCCAAGTAGCATCGCATAGCATAATCCTACCCGGCGATCCTCCTCTCGTCGCCCTGTGGAAAAGAGATCACCTGGTTGTCTGTGGAACTTGTCTGGGTGTATTTCATTAAGTATACAGTTCTAGTTGTCATAAGGTCAAGGTACAACTCCGGGTCGTCCTTTTACCGAGGGACACGGCTATTCGAATAGATAAGCTTCCCTGCAGGGGTGCACCACATAACCCAACATGCTCGATCTCCTTTGTCCGGACACACTTTCCTGGGTCATGCCCGGCCT
>NW_021237940.1:0-463 GCF_002162155.2 Triticum dicoccoides | reverse complement strand
TTTTTTTGAATTAATTAAATAAATAATTAAATTCCAAAATTGTTAAAATCTTTTAAAAATCATATCTTTTAATCCGTAACTCGGATTAAAATATTTTCAACATGAAAGTTGCTCAGAACGACGAGACGAACCCGGATACGCAGCCCGTTCGTCCACCACACACCTCTAACATACCAAACACACAACTTTCCCCCTCCGGTTCATTTGTCCGAAAACGCGAAACCCCGGGAATACTTTCCCGGATGTTTCCCCCCTTCGTCGGTATCACCTACTATCGCGATTGGGCACACCGAACACCGCGTATTGCCTTGTTATATTTTGTGATGCTTTGTTTGCTCTATATTCATTATTTCTTCCCCCTCTTCTCTCCGGTAGACTACGAGACCGACGCTGCTGCTGACCAGTTCGACTACGGAGTTGACGACCCCTCTCTCTTGCCAGAGCAACCAGGCAAGCCCCCCCC
>NW_021237939.1:0-1431 GCF_002162155.2 Triticum dicoccoides | reverse complement strand
GGAGATGACCTTAGCAGCTACCAGATTTAGTCTATTCATTAAGACTTTGGTTATAATTTTAAAACACACATTTAGTAAACAAATAGGCCTAAACTTCTGAATTTGGTTAGCCCCAGTTCCTTTTGGAACCAAAGTTATGATGCCATAGTTCAGTCTACTTATATCAATTTTTCTATTGGCAAAATCATCCAGCAAATTTTTGAAGTCAAATTTCACCAACTCCCAATAATGTTGGTAGAATTCTGCCGTGAAGCCATCTGGCCCAGGAGATTTATTATGTGCCATTTTAAAGACTACCTTTTTAATCTCCTCCAAAGAGAATTCTTCCACCAACAGATTAGTATATTCCGTTGGAATCCTAGTAGGATTATCAATATTCAAGGAAACAGAGGAATTATCAGGGTGACCAAATAAGTTTTTATAGAAAGTAGTAATATACTCCATCAAATTTTTATCTCCTTCTATCACCCCCTCCTCTTGTTCTAATCTAGAAATTTTATTCCTCCTAAGCCTCCCATTTGCTTTGGCATGAAAGAATTTAGTATTTCTGTCTCCCTCTAACAATTCATCAGTTTTAGCTCTCTGTTTCCATTTATCTTCTTCTTGTTTAAGCAGTCTATCAAGTTGGGCCCTCAACTCAATCTGCTCTTTCCTATCAGCAGCTGTAAGGCCATTAACCTCACAGTTTTTATCAATGATATCTAGTTTGAGTAGGATATCTTTTTTTAGCTCTACATACCAAGCATTCATATTTCTATTCCACCCTTTAAGCTTGGGTCTTAACATTCTAAATTTCCCCAGCAGCCTGTCTATACTGTCTCCTTTAATTGAAGAATCAGTCCAAATTTTCTGAACAATTTCATCAATCCCTTCCCTCTTGAACCATGCATTTTCAAATCTGAAAATTGATTCAGTTTTTTGGAAGTCTCCAGAATCCAAATAAAGGGGGGTATGATCTGATTTCTCCCTAGTTAAAGCAGTTACCTGGGCTAAGGGATACACCTCTTCCCAATCAGTGCTACATAGAATTCTATCAAGCTTCTCAAATTTGGGATTCTGCATATAATTACCCCATGTAAATTTCCTCCCATTCATATCTAATTCTCTCACCCCAGCTTGTTCCAGAATGGCATTGAATAAGAAACTCCAATGTCCAGGGGATCCTGGTTTATTTTTTCACTGGCTTTCCTGATAATATTAAAGTCCCCTCCAATTAAGATAGGGTTTATAGATTTTTGAAAAACTCTGCATAGCTCAGCCAGAAACAGAGCTTTCCTCTCTGGCTGTGCTTCCCCATATATCACCACCAGGTCCCAAATGAACCTTTTATCAATATCTTGTACTGTCGTTTTAATGTGATAATCCCCCTCATCCTGAGAAATTATATCTAGTGTGGTGTAATTTACACCTAGTAGGAGGCCACCAGATTTC
>NW_021237938.1:0-872 GCF_002162155.2 Triticum dicoccoides | reverse complement strand
TGGGTATTAAGTTTCCTACCATGGCTCCTAAAGTTTAGATCACACTGGACTACAGAATTTTCTCATCTTAATTTTGTTATGGAGCTGCAGCTCCTCTTCTATAGTGTGACTACACCTGACAACTCCTCTTGTTATGCAGATTACTGAAGTTTCGTTGATCCATAAGCCGATTGAAGGGACTAGCAGGTAGTGCTTGGCGGCACGCCGCACTTCGTTGATTCATTTGAAATTTGCTTTCATGGAGTTCTTCAAAAATGTTGTATGTTTTGCATGCGTGTATCTTTATAGTGAGGGAATGAAGCATGTATGTTGCTCTGTTCGACAGCAAACTGAACATGTATGGTAGCATGTGTGCTGCTCCTTTCGACAGCAGAAAGTTCGCTTCTGCTTTGTTAGACAGCATAAAATTCTATGTTGTTTTCATCATTTTGATCTAATTCAGTTCACCAAAACTGAAAGTGTGTGTTGTTTTTGTCATTTTGATCTAGACCTTTATAAACAAAATTACACTAGGAAGTAAGAATAAACCTGAATGGTGATCTAGGCAAAATTCAGTTCCGATATGTTATGCCTTTCTAAACAAAATTCAGAGATACAAATATTCTGGTCCTGTCGGTAGAATAAACTGCAATACATGCTCTGTTCCTGATATTCTTGACAGCAACAAAACTGCAATATTTATTGAGTGGAGGAAACATGCAATATATTGTTGTCCATGTATAACCATTTTGCATTTTCCTGATACATTTCTAGAATATTTATTTATTTTCGTTGCTATATATTTATTCGTAGTAAGATTTCAATTTTGAGTCATGTAGAACAAGGTATAACCTGGTAATGTAGCTATGCAATTCCAAAGTTTGTCATCCAAA
>NW_021237937.1:0-543 GCF_002162155.2 Triticum dicoccoides | reverse complement strand
GGTGAAAATTGTTTTTCGTTGGCTCCCTGGATGTTTTCGGGGTACGTGGGTATATATAGGAGGAAGAAGTAGGTCGGTGGCTGCCCGAGGGGCCCACGAGACAGGGGGCGCGCCCAGAGGGGGTGGGCGCGCTCTCCTATCTCGTGGCCGCCTCGACTGCTTCTTGGCTTGCACTCCAAGTCCTCTGGATCATGTTCGTTCCAAAAATCACGCTCCCGAAGGTTTCATTCCGTTTGGACTCCGTTTGATATTCCTTTTCTTCGAAATACTGAAATAGGCAAAAAAATAGCAATACGGGGGTGGGCCTCCGATTAGTAGGTTAGTCCCAAAAATGATATAAATATGTAAAATAAAACCCATAAACATCCAAAAGGAGTAATATAATAGCATGGAACAATCAAAAATTATAGATACGTTGGAGACGTATCACATGGCCAAAGGGGAACCGGGACAAAGCGCAAGTGCTGGAGAGTTGCGGGAGGCTGTACGTACAGGTGAATGAGATTTGTTAATGAAAAAAGCAGGATTCATTTCCCAAGGGAG
>NW_021237936.1:0-1431 GCF_002162155.2 Triticum dicoccoides | reverse complement strand
GGAGATGACCTTAGCAGCTACCAGATTTAGTCTATTCATTAAGACTTTGGTTATAATTTTAAAACACACATTTAGTAAACAAATAGGCCTAAACTTCTGAATTTGGTTAGCCCCAGTTCCTTTTGGAACCAAAGTTATGATGCCATAGTTCAGTCTACTTATATCAATTTTTCTATTGGCAAAATCATCCAGCAAATTTTTGAAGTCAAATTTCACCAACTCCCAATAATGTTGGTAGAATTCTGCCGTGAAGCCATCTGGCCCAGGAGATTTATTATGTGCCATTTTAAAGACTACCTTTTTAATCTCCTCCAAAGAGAATTCTTCCACCAACAGATTAGTATATTCCGTTGGAATCCTAGTAGGATTATCAATATTCAAGGAAACAGAGGAATTATCAGGGTGACCAAATAAGTTTTTATAGAAAGTAGTAATATACTCCATCAAATTTTTATCTCCTTCTATCACCCCCTCCTCTTGTTCTAATCTAGAAATTTTATTCCTCCTAAGCCTCCCATTTGCTTTGGCATGAAAGAATTTAGTATTTCTGTCTCCCTCTAACAATTCATCAGTTTTAGCTCTCTGTTTCCATTTATCTTCTTCTTGTTTAAGCAGTCTATCAAGTTGGGCCCTCAACTCAATCTGCTCTTTCCTATCAGCAGCTGTAAGGCCATTAACCTCACAGTTTTTATCAATGATATCTAGTTTGAGTAGGATATCTTTTTTTAGCTCTACATACCAAGCATTCATATTTCTATTCCACCCTTTAAGCTTGGGTCTTAACATTCTAAATTTCCCCAGCAGCCTGTCTATACTGTCTCCTTTAATTGAAGAATCAGTCCAAATTTTCTGAACAATTTCATCAATCCCTTCCCTCTTGAACCATGCATTTTCAAATCTGAAAATTGATTCAGTTTTTTGGAAGTCTCCAGAATCCAAATAAAGGGGGGTATGATCTAATTTCTCCCTAGTTAAAGCAGTTACCTGGGCTAAGGGATACACCTGTTCCCAATCAGTGCTACATAGAATTCTATCAAGCTTCTCAAATTTGGGATTCTGCATATAATTACCCCATGTAAATTTCCTCCCATTCATATCTAATTCTCTCACCCCAGCTTGTTCCAGAATGGCATTGAATAAGAAACTCCAATGTCCAGGGGATCCTGGTTTATTTTTTCACTGGCTTTCCTGATAATATTAAAGTCCCCTCCAATTAAGATAGGGTTTATAGATTTTTGAAAAACTCTGCATAGCTCAGCCAGAAACAGAGCTTTCCTCTCTGGCTGTGCTTCCCCATATATCACCACCAGGTCCCAAATGAACCTTTTATCAATATCTTGTACTGTCGTTTTAATGTGATAATCCCCCTCATCCTGAGAAATTATATCTAGTGTGGTGTAATTTACACCTAGTAGGAGGCCACCAGATTTC
>NW_021237935.1:0-1001 GCF_002162155.2 Triticum dicoccoides | reverse complement strand
GAGGACGATTCACATTGCAAAGCATGGTCCTTAGATGTATTTACCTGGCGCTCCGATGTTGTTGGGTACGTAGCCATGAGTGCCTCTCTTGCTGTCGTCAGTTGCGTCGCTTTCCATAGGTGACTTACTCTGTTATAGTGGCGTGTTCTTGTAAGAAGAAGAGTGGGCAGTTTTTTATGTTGTTGGGTGTGGGCGCGGTCTTTCATTATATAGAGCCGCTAGCTGGTGCGTGAGTGTGTGTAGTTTCTTTGCCTGGACGGCTGGGTTGATGCGTGGTGTGCTTGCATGCATCTACGTGCTGGCTGGGTTGATGCGTGGTATGCTTGCATGCATTTGCATGCCTTCGTGGCCGTGTGCTACTGCATGTAAATTTGGTAGACACACGTGTGGCGCGTTTTTGCAGGCATGCATGCTTGTTAGTCTATGTGGTATTGATGCATGTATTTGCACACGTGAATAGTGTGTGATTTGATGCCTGTAAATTTGATGGGGACACACATACTCTTTGCATGCATGCATGCTTATTTGTTAGTCCACGTGGCATTGCTTCATGTATTTGAACACGTACATGGTGTGAAGTTTGACACTTGTGAATCTGGTGGATACACAGTCAAACAAAGCGCTCAATTATTTACTATACATATATTAGTTGATACACGGTGGTCTTAAAGGATCTAATGTACATGTATGGTAGCTCTAAAGGATCCAACGCTTGCTCGGCAGCACATGATACTTTTGTTGTACATGATGTACATGGTCATCGATAACCCACCGAGGAAGAGGAACCCAACGACATGGAGCGAATACGCTGGAAAGCATGGGCACCGGAACGAACCATAATAGAGACGAAACGAACAAAAAGGACAGCAAAGACACAAACGAAGACTCGCCTCCCTCCCAAGTCCCAACCATGCACAAAATCTCACGCGTGGTGAGGAGGCTTCGACTCTGATCTACATGACGAAGAGAGATGCGGCCAGGGTGGAAGAAAATACAGCTTC
>NW_021237934.1:0-387 GCF_002162155.2 Triticum dicoccoides | reverse complement strand
GCGAGCTATTGATCTACAACATAATTTGCAAAATACTACCAGGACTAAGTTTCATGATAAATTTAAGTTCAATTAATCATATTACTTAAGAACTCCCACTTAGACAGACATCTCTCTAGTCATCTAAGTGACCACGTGATCCAAATCAACTAAACCATGTCCGATCATCACGTGAGATGGAGTAGTTTCAATGGTGAACATCACTATGTTGATCATATATACTATATGATTCACGCTCGACCTTTCGGTCTCCGTGTTCCGAGGCCATATCTGTATATGATAGGCTCGTCAAGTTTAACCCGAGTATTCCGCGTGTGCAACTGTTTGGCACCCGTTGTATTTGAACGTAGAGCCTATCACACCCGATCATCACGTGGTGTCTCAGCA
>NW_021237933.1:0-388 GCF_002162155.2 Triticum dicoccoides | reverse complement strand
TGACCGTGAAGGGATTGACAACCCCTAATCGCGTTGGTTGCGAGCAGCTATCGTTTTGTGTAGGTACGAGGGACTTGTGCGTGGTCTCCTACTGGATTGATGCCTTGGTTCTCAAAAACTGAGGGAAATACTTACGCTACTTTATTGCATCATCCTCTCCTCTTCGGGGAAAACCAAAGCAGTGCTCAAGAGGTAGCATCCCCCAACACCTGTTCTTCTTCCTCATCTCGGTCGTGCTCCATATTTTCTGCAAATATTACAACATGGAAATTATTATACAAACATGACAGATGGATATATTAGTGGCAAACTTAGACCTAGATATAGCTAATCACAACAAGGAATTATATTAATTAGTGGCCTCGACGCTTCTCTAGGGTTTGGGTTG
>NW_021237932.1:0-665 GCF_002162155.2 Triticum dicoccoides | reverse complement strand
CGGGGCGGTTCCGACCAGTGAGCAGTCACCATGTGGCGAACCGTGATTGGTTGAAACTGCCCCGAAAGGGCAAAAACACAAGGCGAGTGAAGTGAGCTGGGCAAAACCACAATTGTTGAAAAAACAGGGGCAAATCTATCGAGCGTGATCCAACTAGGGGCACGAATACAATTGTTCCATAAACAAAGGGATTTTTGTATTCGTGCCCCTAGTTGGGTCACGCTGGACTGATCTGCCCCTATTTTTTCAACAATTGCGGTTTTGCCCATCTCACTTCACTCGCCTTGTGTTTTTGCCCTTCCGGGGCGGTTCCGACCAGTGAGCAGTCGCCACGTGGCGAACCATGATTGGTCGGAACTGCCCCAAAAGGGCAAAAACACAAGGCAAGTGAAGTGAGGTGGGCAAAACCACAATTGTTGAAAATATGGGGTCAAATCAGTCGAGCATGACCCAACTAGGGGCACGAATACAATTGTTCCATAAACAAAGGGATTTTTGTATTCGTGCCCCTAGTTGGGTGTAGCTGGACTGATTTGCCCCTATTTTTTCAACAATTGCGGTTTTGCCCATCTCACTTCACTCGCCTTGTGTTTTTGCCCTTCTGGGGCGGTTCCGACCAGTGAGCAGTCGCCACATGGCGAACTGTGATTGGTCGGAACTACCCC
>NW_021237931.1:0-939 GCF_002162155.2 Triticum dicoccoides | reverse complement strand
TTAATTTATGCTGCCTTTCTCGTCTGACTTGGGACAAAGCAGATACAGCGTGGCGGAGCTTGCCAAGAAATTATGGGGGGCAAAAAACAAAACATCACAGTAAAATACTCAGCAGAGACAAAATGCTTATGTTTTCTCTTCTAAACCTTAAAAAGAATACGTTCTATAATAATTCTTTAAAAGATGGGGCGGCGGTGCCCCCAAAACTTAACCTACACATTATTAGCTGGCTGGACTTGGTCATACTTGAAACAAGAGGTACTCTTATTTACTCAGGAAGGCGTGAACAACAAACGCAGAGCTTTTGATGTCGGATGTTGATTAAACTGTCATCTCTGCACGCTACGCCTCCTTCTCATACAGAGGCCCGGGGTGACCCTGCTTTTAAAAAAAAAACCTATGCCTCCTTGGATGCCCCTTCCACTTCGCCACAAAATCCAAAGCAAGGCATCTCCATTTTGATTAAGAGAGTGTAATTTTAGTTTTGTCTTAAGTTCATTTTATGTAAAGGAGTATCTTAAATCTGACCAAGTTTAATGAGAGTAATATCAATATTCATGGCAGTAAATATGTAATTTGACATGTCGCATAACAACATTGTACTAATTTGGTGACATAAATACTTTATATATACTACTCCCTCCTTCCATCTATATAGGGCCTAATACGTTTTTTGAGGCTAACTTTGACCAAATGTTAGAGCAATAATATATAACATGCAACTTACACAAAGCATACGGCCGAATTCGTATGTGAAAGAAGCTTCCAATGATATATTTTTCACATTATATATCTCATGTGCTATTAATCTTGTCAATAGTCAAAGGCGGTCTTCAAAAATGCATTAGGCCCTATATAGATGGAAGGAGGGAGTAAGTCAAGCTTATAAAAGGTAATTTGACTTCTTGGGTGTTGTAGGTGGTCGATCCATCCTCGCGC
>NW_021237930.1:0-406 GCF_002162155.2 Triticum dicoccoides | reverse complement strand
AGCTGCATAAAATAAATAAGTAAAGAAAAAAAATGCCTCCTACTAGGCCCCCACCATGGGCCAGGATTCAGGCCCGCAGGTGGCCCATTTAGGACCATCAGGAAAAGCAGTAGTAAGTAGGCCCGTAAGCCTGCAGTGGAGAGGAGCTCGAGAGGGGAGCGACAGTGGGGCTTATAAACCACTACGCGCCCCTCTCAGCTAGCGAGGTGGGACTAAACTTTTGTGCCGCATCGTGCCAGCACACGGCCATTGGTCCCGGTTCGTGGCTCCAACCGGGACCAATGCCCACCCTTTAGTCCCGGTTGGCGGCACCAACCGGGACCAAAGCCCTCTGCTTCCCGCCCTTTGGGCTGCTGAAAAGACGCCTTTGGTCCCGGTTGGTGCTACCAACCGGGACTAAAGGGTG
>NW_021237929.1:0-1000 GCF_002162155.2 Triticum dicoccoides | reverse complement strand
CATCTCAACATGAAAACAAAAGACATGGACATGATGTACAGGTAATGCATAACAAAATATGAACACTGAGCTATCACCAGAAATCACTAAAACATGCTCAAACACACATGGCAAGATTGCAAATAATATCAGTTTCAGACTTTGCAGAAATTAACATCAGGTTGCAATGTTTAGAGCTATCAAACAACATGCTATAGGAACTTATCATGGCAAACAAAGGCATGGCATGATACTACTAAATGCATAAATCAAATGTCCTTTACTGACCATGAGCCAAAAAGGAACAGAAAATATGATGGCACCCACGTAAACATAGCAAGTTACATTACAGATTCAAACATGGCAGGAACAACGATACGAAGGCATGTAGGTGAGCTTGTGCAACTCACTACAGAGCAAAACATGGCATGGCAAGGCAACCAACAGTAAGAAGACATTTTTGTGAAGCTAAGCATGGCAAGAGCAAGTTCATAGCATGCAAGGATCAACTACAACAACCTTGGCAAAATTGAATAACATGTAAATAATCTGCCAGGAAACATTTTGTAGCGAAAGTAGAGCATGAAAATGACATGCTAGACTACTCCATAATTACAACCAGGGGCATGAATGGAGAGAGAACAACCATAAGTTCAAAACATCCTTACTGAAGTATCTCAAAATATGCATGGATCTCTCTGTAGCATCATGTTTACATGGCATCAAAATAACAGCAGAACAGGGACTAAAATCAGCAACACCACGAAGCCTAGCTTGCATGCTTGTGCTAGTCACCACATTTATTCAAAGCGAACTGTCAAGGGGGTCCCATAAATCACCCGACCGCATAAAGAACGCAAAATCCAGGAACATAACACCGGTATGATGGAAACTAGGGCGGTAAGAGTGGAACAAAACACCAGGCATAAGGCCGAGTCTTCCACCCTTTACCAAGTATATAGATGCATTAATAATATAAGAGATATTGTGATATCCCAACCAAAATCCTGTCCACCATGGA
>NW_021237928.1:0-1749 GCF_002162155.2 Triticum dicoccoides | reverse complement strand
AAACCAAGACGGGAAAGGAAACATATTATGGTTATATACAGGACATATGGGAACTTGACTATCGACGTGGTTTAAAGGTCCCTTTGTTTCGGTGCAAATGGGTCAATATGACACGAGGCAGGGTAACGGAAGACCCGCAGTACGGAATGACAACAGTGGATCTCAACAATCTTGCGTATGCAGACGAACCATTCGTCCTAGCCAATGATGTGGCACAGGTTTCCTATGTGAAGGACATGTCTACCAAGCCAAGAAAAAGAAAAGATAAGGAAGCGAATGCATCGTACGATGAGCCAAAGCGGCACATAGTTCTTTCTGGGAAGAGAAACATCGTGGGAGTGGATGACAAGACAGACAAGTCAGAAGATTATAAATTTTTTGATGAAATTGCTCCATTCACAGTGAATATTGACCCGAGCATCCCGTTAAATGATGAAGATTTTCCATGGTTACGGCGCAAAGGGACACACGCGAAGAAAATGTTTCACACCCAAAGATCTGGGATGTGATCGGCTTCACTAGCTATCATCACTTTCTTCTGTGTTTCGCACCGAGAGGGGAATCTCTGTAATAGTTAGGGTAGTTATGTGTTTTGGCATTTGAAACGCGAAGAAATTTTATGTGCAAACAAATTCTTTCATGCCTTTACTAATTTTTAAAGTTAAGTTATTCACAAACTAGTGATTCACACTAATTTCAAATAATTCAAAATTTAAACTATTCAAATTTGAAAACTACGGGCACTAACAGAAAGTTTGTAATTTTTGTACCTAAAACAAAAATGTTCACAAAGAAACTCTAAATACACAAAAAAAACAACAAAAAAATAAATAAAGCAAAAAAATAATAAAAAAAAGCCCTAACAGAAAGTTTGTAATTTTTTGTACCTAAAACAAAAATGTTCACAAAGAAACTCTAAATACACAAAAAAAACAACACAAAAATAAATAAAGCAAAAAATAAAATAAAAATAAGCCCGCCTACTAGGCCAGAGCGGCCTGCATACGACTAGAAACCCAACCTGTAGTTGGGCCAGGATGCAGGCCCGCAAAGGCCAAGTGGGCCCACAGGGCTGCAAAGAACACGTAGGCCCAGTAAGCCTGCTTTGGAGAGGAGCTCGAGAGAGTGACCGCACGGGGGTTTATAAACCAGTGCGGTCGCCCCTCGGCTAGCGAGGTGGGACTAAACTTGCCGCACCGCACCTGCGCCAGCGCACCCCCTTTAGTACCGGGTCGTGACACAAACCGGTACTAAAGGGGGGGCCTTTAGTACCGGTTTGTGCCACCACCCTGTACTAAAGGGGGTCGCTTCCCGCCGCTTGGCCTGGCCAAAACAGGCCTTTAGTACCGGTTGGTGGTTCCAACCGGTACTAAAGGTGCCTTCTATATATACAACGGCTACGAAAATTTCAGTTCCCCTCTCTGTTCGTTCCTCTGTTTCCGTCTCCGTCGCCATCGCCGCCGCCCTCGATCGTCTCCGTCGCCGCTCGTCTCCGTCGCCGCCCCCGTCCCAGTCGCCGCCCCCGTCCCCGTCGCCGCCCCGGGCCCGTCACCGTCGCGCCGTCCCCGTCCCCGTCGCGCCGTCCCTTTCGTTGCCTCGCCGTCGCCTCGCCGTCGCCTCGCCGTCCCCGTCGCCTCGCCGTCGCCTCGCCTCGCCGTCGCCTCGCCGTCGCCGTCGCCCGCTGTGAGCCCTCCCCGAGCCCGTACACACACACACACAAGCATGTTCAATTAATTTAGATAATTAGTC
>NW_021237927.1:0-1040 GCF_002162155.2 Triticum dicoccoides | reverse complement strand
AGGCGGACCACTAGACGTCGAACCCCAATTTCATATCATACATCTGTCGAAAAGATATCCTAAGAGCTACTTGAATTCCCACCTATGAAACTCCCGAAATTTTCCGGTTATGCAATCAGGTGTTGGGGATACAGGGGAAGCATAATATCTCACCCAAAACTAACAAATCCTACATCCAGCTGTATCCATCCTTCAACACATAACCAAGAAACCTTCGGAAATCGTCTACCTCAACCTTCGAAAAGCATCCGTTATACGAGTCATGGCAATACTCCCGTACTCACCTCAGTACTGGGTTATCGGGGTTATCTCACCAACAACTGCATAAAAGAGATTTTCGATGTCGGCGTACTAAACTCAGGTATTCCAGAACTGCAACGATAAAATTATGATGACAACACCTCAGAGCTCAACTCCCCGGGACACTTCCACTAAACCCCTGACAGGAGGCACCAAGACAATGTTCTCATCATAAAACCATCGGAACGATTCCAAGATACCCGCGTGATCCTAAAATTTTTTAGTGAAATTTGAGAAGAGAAGAGTCAAAACTCTACGTCAGGATGCCTTACCAGAGCGATGACGAGACTGGGGAGTAAAAAGAATTCCTAACTCTCCGATATATATAATCCTAAATGACTCAAAATATTTTTCTAGACACAACTCGGCCGCTAAAAACGATCAAGCAGTGAGGCTCCTAAGGTCGGGGAAGGCTCTGATTACCAACTTATAACGCCCTCGATGCGGCTATATCTCCCACGTGTCGAAGCACGACTTAGAGGCATAACCGCATTGAAAGCAATGTCGCAAGTGAGGTAATCTTCACACAACCCATGTAATACATAAGGGAAAGAGATACATAGCTGGCTTACAATCGCCACTTCACACAATTACATGAATAAAGCATTACATCATACAGATACAATCAAGGTCTGACTACGGAACCAAAATAAAAGAAGAACCCCAAATGCGACAAAGGTCCCCGATCGACCCCAACTGGGCTCCACTACTGATCAACTAGAACGGAAACAACACAAAGG
>NW_021237926.1:0-541 GCF_002162155.2 Triticum dicoccoides | reverse complement strand
ATGATAAATTTAAGTTCAATTAATCATATTACTTAAGAACTCCCACTTAGACAGACATCTCTCTAGTCATCTAAGTGATCACGTGATCCAAATCAACTAAACCATGTCCGATCATCACGTGAGATGGAGTAGTTTTAATGGTGAACATCACTATGTTGATCATATCTACTATATGATTCACGCTCGACCTTTCAGTCTCCGTGTTCCGAGGCCATATCTGTATATGCTAGGCTCTTCAAGTATGACCTGAGTATTCCGCGTGTGCAACTGTTTTGCACCCGTTGTATTTGAACGTAGAGCCTATCACCCCCGATCATCACATGGTGTCTCAGCACGAAGAACTTTCGCAACGGTGCATACTTAGGGAGAACACTTCTTGATTATTAGTGAGAGATCATCTTAAAATGCTACTGTCAATCAAAGCAAGATAAGATGCATAAAAGGATAAACATCACATGCAATCAATATAAGTGATATGATATGGCCATCATCATCTTGTGCTTGTGATCTCCATCTTCGAAGCACCGTCGTGATCACCATC
>NW_021237925.1:0-988 GCF_002162155.2 Triticum dicoccoides | reverse complement strand
GACATCAACACTCACAGTTTTGGCCGATTCTTGCATGTTTCTTGGACTATTACTCACCGTTTTGGGGTCCCAAAGCGATTTCCATAGGTGGTGACCCGAGTGTGCGATTACATCTTGGTCATCAACACTTGCAATTTTGGCCGATTCTGACCCGTTTCGTGCACTATTACTCATTGTTTTGGGGTCCCGGAGTGATTTTCATGAACAAACCCCAGGGTGCTTTAAGTGTCGGACATCAAGACTCATAGTTTTGGCCAATTCTGACCCGTTTCCTGGACTATTACTCACTGTTTTGCGGTCCCAAATTGATTTCCATTGTTGTTGAACCGAGTGTGTGCTTACGTGTCAGTCATCAACACTCGCAGTTTTGGCCGATTGTGGCCCGTTTCGTGGAGTACTACTCACTGTTTTGGGGTCCAGAGTGATTTCCATGATTGACGAACCCAAGGGTGCGTTTACATGTCGGTCATCAACATTCGCGGTTTTTGTCGATCCTGGCCCGTTTCGTGGACTATTACTCACCGTTTTGGCGTCCCAAAACAATTTCCATGGTTGTTGAACCCCAAGGTGTGGCTACGTGTCGGTCATCAACAATCACAGTTTTGGCCGATTCTGGCCCGTTTCATGGACTAGTACTCAGTTTTGGTGTCCCGCTAAGATTTCCACGATTGACGAACACCGGGGTGTGTTTGTGTGTCGGTCATCAACACTTGCAGTTTTGCCGATTCTGGCCCGTTTCATTGACTACTACTCACTGGTTTGGGGTCCCTGAGAGATTTCCATGATTGACGAACCCCGGGGTGCGTTTATGTATCGTTCAACAATAATCCTAGATTTGGCCGATTCTGGGCTCTTTCATGGACTATTACTCACCGTTTGGGGTCCCAAAGCGATTTCCATGGTTGTCGAACCCCAAGGTGTGCTTACGTGTTGGTCGTCAAGACTCGCAGTTTGGCCCGGTTCTGGCCCGTTTCTTGGACTATTACTC
>NW_021237924.1:0-2257 GCF_002162155.2 Triticum dicoccoides | reverse complement strand
AAGGAACGGAGGGAGTAATTGAAATGGTGCTGATGTTACAGATGTAGATGAAGAAAAAGGCAGCCGAGGCTGCTTGCCTAACTGGCATGACGTACAAACACTAGTTTTGGTCATGCTATTATTACAAGATGGAAGGAAATTTTTAGCTAAAATGGAAATGGAGATCAGCCCAGCCTACTAACCTGCCAGTTGTCTCTTTTGGATACTAGCTAGAAGGTCAACGGAAGACTTCAATATCACTGGATCACAATGGAGCAGTTGGCTAGGTATGATCAATCTGAAAGAAAAATACAAGTTGGAAAGCATCTAACCTTTGTATATCCAGGGCAGCACAACTGAGCAATAATTGAGATTCCCCGATTATTCCATGGTTACAATCTGTGGAGAAATAAATGCAACTAGCATGTGGTTTCTTGAAAGCATCCAAACGATTCCTCTTTTTTTTTCTTATTTTTTGCGGGGATCCAAACCATTCCTCTAACGAACCCTGCTAATGGATCACTAGCTACGATACACGTGTTTGACACGAAAAATAATAAAAACAACGATGGTTGTCGTGTTATTATCTCTCTACGCGCCAGGGGAAATAAACATGCGGGCCTGCCAGTGTACTAAGTACACAAATAAAATTAGGGAAACTTGCACTTTATTAATTTCTCATCGGAGAAACAAAATTACAAGCTTCCATTACATAAGCACTCCATGGCCTGCTAGCGCGGCCAATATGACTTCGGCGATTGTGAAGTTCTGGTTCACGGGGCCTCGGAAGGCTCCCGATTAATTACGTCCGCGAGCTAGAGTCGCGAACCACCTCCGATTAAGCTGCTGCAATGGTCGTCGTCTTCAAGTCTCGTCCTCTCCAAGTGCTCAGTGTAGACGATGGTGATGATGTGGTGGAATAGAAGAGTGGAGCGGTACGTCCATCGCTCCGGCGATGCTTAGCTGTATCCCTTCGGCTTGTCGATGTTCGATGATGAAGATGTCTGGCGTCGTCAGCTCAGACTGATGGGCGGCCTTCGCCTCGTCGGTGCCCGGCCTAGTGGTGTCCGCCTCGTCGGTGTCGAACATGGTGGATTGCCTTCGCCTCGTCGGTGCCCGGCAAGATATGGGTAGCTTCATCGGAAGAAAGACATGTCGGTGAAGTGGCTTCGCCTCGTCGGAGCTTGGACGATGTTGGGGAAAGGTGTTGATGTAGAAGTTGGAGTCGACTTGAGTGTCGCCGCGTGCCATGCAGCTTCGTCTGAAGATGACGAGCTTGTCGATGTAGACCTCGAGGCGTCGCATTTACGGTGACGACCTCCACACGGAGTAGATGGTTGGTGTAGAAGAATGGCGGCGTGCCGGTGCAGTCGGCATCCTTGCCAAGCAATAAACCAAAGAAGATGACAATATCATCATGTCGAATTCTGATGGCGCCGAGGTAGAGGACATCCTCGCCAAATGAAGAGTTGATGAAGATTATGACGCTGTGCCGAGGTAACCACCGTCCACGCCGGGTGTGAAGTCGATATAGGCATACGACGGCGCGTTGATGCAGACGTCGTCCTCGTCGGATGAAGAGTTGATGTAGTTGAATGACCGTCGAGCCTGATGTTGGTGATGACGACACTGGCGAGGTTGATGAAGATGTGAGGACGATGGATAACTCCTCCTCGGTCTTCTTCGGCGGCATCGGACGAGCCCTAATCATCCGGCCAGCATCTCCGTAGTGAGTCCTATCTGCCGCTCAACTTCGGATGCCCTGAAATGAGAGGGAAAAAAAAGAGATAAAGAGAAGATGGCGTGTGTAGGTATGCAATTGAAGAAGATGGATGCCGTGATTTTGATCTTCCCTTGTTGAGGTAGATGATGGCATGGCCTTAGATGTCCGCCTCCTTGTTTGTAGGTGGCTACACTTGTTCTCCTGGAAGATGCACACAAGTTCGTCACTGACGCCGGCATGCTTAGTCTCGGCGCGTCATCTACCGTCTTCATGGGCGCGCGCCTGGTCGCTGCCATCTTGAGCCTTGTTGTAGCGCGTACTAGGTCGCTGCCGCCAAGTGTCTCATCGATTCCAGGGAGATGGCATCGAAGCTTCATATTCATGTGTATGTGGATATCATCTGCCCAGTGCTTGGGCGCGGTGTGTCGCTGCTCCCAACTGGTGCAGGTCGATGTTGGCAGGATGGAGATGGCGCCGGGTCATAAGCCGACAGCTTCGACGCCGTTATGGTGGTGTAGATGGCGTCGGGCCGCACGCCGACAGAGTGGAGACGGC
>NW_021237923.1:0-830 GCF_002162155.2 Triticum dicoccoides | reverse complement strand
TGTTGGGCTGTGCCACATGTCACCGTATCATAGGCGCCTTCGGTCCAATGAGTGGATGACATCTGTCCGAACGGTGAGCCGACACATGTTTCCTCCAGCCAATGATGATTTTGCATGTGGAAAATCCCCATTGGTCGAGGCTGTTAACGGGTTATCGGATCCAAAACCGGACCCGATAGCTTAACGGTGTTCTGTTACGATGGATGCCACGTGTCGGTCACCCTTGACGAAAGCACTTCTGTGACGCATGATTTATCGTCATGGAAGTGGACACTTCCGTGATAGCACAGGTATGACTATCTTGATTCTGTCATAAAATCGTCATGGATGTACATGCATGACAAAAAACGCGACCTACTATGACAAACACGTATCATCACGGAAGTGTATTTTTTTGAGTGATATACACGGATTGTCGACAAATGGAATACGTAATGAAAAAAAGATGGCATGAGATAATTCACATATATGATGCCTGGCTACATGGCGGTGCATAATTCACATATATGATAACTGGCTGAAAAACATGGCATTGCATAATTCACATATCTGATATAGAAAGCAAACAAGAGGCATTCACACAAAGCATGTCTAATCTAAGCAGATGGCATGGCAATGCAAGACACCATATGCATGATATGAGCAATATAACCCTGCCAAGTTAGAGCATGCACCTCAGGGGCGATACGATTGGTCATCTCTCTCTGAATCCTCCTCTGAGGAGCTATCTGTAACCAGCAGGAAATCTGCATCCACAGGTAGCACTGACTGCTCAGAAGACCTTGTTTTCACTCCAGATTTTCCCATGACTGACTCAAATGGCTGATGCA
>NW_021237922.1:0-4671 GCF_002162155.2 Triticum dicoccoides | reverse complement strand
TGACAAATATACTACTTGTAATGCTTTTACGTATTCTGCAATGATACCATTTCGCTGTGTTGTCAACAATGATCCTAGTGTTGACAAATATACACAGGAGGGTCTGGAGGTTAATTTCGGGTTCCCACAGAAGTGGTATCAGAGCCAATGTCAACCTAGTCGCGTGGCCTTAGTTAGAAATAGAAAGCCTTAGGGACTATTTTTATAGGAAAAACTATTTTGAAAAGGATCATTCACGTACTCTTCTCCTTCACTATTGCTATTGTCATCTCATCTTATTCAATTGTAATTTAAACTCTAATTCTCTACCATCTTCTTTATAGTATGCGAAACCCTTTTGCCCACCCAAGGTGTTGGAAAGTCGGAAGTTTCACGAGAAGTGCCAAGAATTTCAATATTACTTCAAGCCTTGAAGCTCTTAGTAGCAACATTTTGCTGAGAGAAGACACCTTGAGACCTCAAGAAGTCAGGAACCGTCGATCATGCTCCAGTCATCAACATCGAAGATTTTCCCCAAGATTTATTGTGACCAGCCATATAGGATTAGGTTGGTTAACACCCATGTAGTGGTAGGACTCATAGCTTGTAGACGCAAAACTTTTTGTGTGTGAGTATCATCTGCATATTCTTCTGGCTTTTTCCTATGCAGTCATACTAAAATCCTGTTTGCCAAAATGAGTTGCTTTTGAGTTTTATTTGGATAGCTTTATGGTTATCTCGGTGTTATCTTTTGCTTATCTTTTGGGGTATCTCCGCCTTGTGTAGGATTCTTTTACTCCTCTTATTCTCTTTCCCTCTTCTCGATAAACCTTGGTGGAAACCTTGAGAGGAAGAATTTGCAACAACTCGTGTGGAGGTATATTATGAAAGTGCTTATGGAAAACCTCTTTTAAGGGGGGTAGTACACGGTGATTTGGCGAGATCAAAGATTTGAAGACCTTCATTCATGAGGAAGACAAAGATTTGAAGACCTTCAGTGCACCAATGAGAAAGTTCAACCTAAAGGAAGGATCAGTGAAAGCTTCACCTACAGAACAAGGACAAGATTGAAGAATGTTCAACCAGTTACAGAAGCTATTAGGTTACAATCACCAAGAACGAAGGACTACTTCCAAGCCTTGAGAAAGCTGGAGACAGTATCAACAATCGAAGTATCTCCAATCAAGACCCGGCGCCACCTATCATCAAGTGCATAATCAACGGTGATTCCACAAGTTTCAGAGAACTATGTCGCTACTCCATGGACACTGGTGCTCGTTCCCGGTGACATAGACCATCTCCATCAGCACCCTTGCGGCCCAAGGTCCATCTCCAAACCACGAATCCATTCAGAGAAGAACAACCGCGTTTCGTAGACCACACGCAAAGAATTCAGCATGTTCGAATACACTGTTCATTGAGTTCTTCGGATTGATTCTTCGCGCTTTGTGAGTTTCTATCCAATTCCTTTTGTGCACCTTAAAAATATGACTCAAGTTATCTGCTAGACATCATGGTTCCTCCTGTTCGTTGGACACGCAGATGCCGTCATACGCATGAACCAAATATTTTTCAGTGGCATATTCATGTTTCCGTTGTTTCTGTTCACCGTTTGATCTTGGGCTCAATAGGTGAAACATTTTATATGGTTGTAGCTACCCCGTGGAGGAGATAGATTACTTGTTTAGTCAATCAAGATTTAATATAGATTTTATCTAGTCTCTCTTGTTGATTAAAACAATAGTTTTAAAATAGTGTTGCATGGTTATGTGTAGAATTCATCTGTGAACTTTTGTGTTAATGTATTGTTATTTCCATATGTTATTGATATGCCTAGGAGTGCATGGTATTCACATTGTAATTTTGGTGTCTCATGTCACTTGCTTGATTTATTTATCAATTATAGTTATTTAAAATTGTTTAACATGTTGTCTCACGTTCATATTTTCTTGGGTGCGATGCGTAGTCATAGTATATATCTCGTACAAGTTTTGTGAATTATTACCATGTATATGTTTATTGTAAGGATTATTTTATTAATTGATTTTAGTTTTGTATGTTGTCTCGTGTGATATTTTTGTGTAGCATGTTTCCCTATCTTATGCACGTACAATATTTGGTGAACGTTCGCCATGTTTATAGTTTTGTAGGATTATTCTAGGATTTGATTTGTTTATCAAAGCATGGGATATTTCATATCTTATTTTAATTTTGTTTGGCATGGCGATGTTTATATATGGTTTACATATTAATTTCCATCCATGCCGCATGCTTGTTTTATCTATTTGAATCCGTGACATGCCTACGGTTGATATTTATATTATTTTTCTATGTGTTGTTGCATAGTTCTCTTCATACTAGATGTCTATTGAAATGCTTTGTTATTTGGAAGTGACTACATTATAGTTCGTTGCATAGAATATTATTACTTAGCTATTACTCTTTATGATGTTATCCAAGATTACATGGTGTTGGTTCCTTTATATCATGTTGCAGATTTGTATTGCTACTTATAGGTTATGCTTGTTGCATATAATTTGCTTTATTATTTCTTGTTAATTATCGAAGTTATTTTATTTACCTAGGATGGTAGCTATGCATGCTTAGTTGATTGACATGTCATGTTAGTACTTACTCAAGTAGAAGTCATATTTGGTTGTATGCCTACCAAGTGTTATATCATTGGTAGTTTGTACCTTATGTACATACATTTGGTTAACGTTTACTTGGTAGATATGTCATAGTGATTTGTTGATACCATACATTCTTTTATTTAAGAATTTCTTGCCTTATCAATACCGTGTTATGATGTTCGATCGTATAACTTGATTGCATAACGTGTGTGTGTGTACCAATCCATGTGTTGTATGATGCTTAGTTGTGTAGCAAGTGTATCATGACTACATAGAAATGCATGTCATGATCTTGATATTCATGCTTCTATAACGCATGTTGATTTGGTTTATGAGATGATCTAGTTGTATACTTTCCTACGTGCTTAGTATGTTTCCATATTCTCATTCATCATAACTAGCATGGTAGGGTTGTATGCTAACGTCGTGCTTGATCTTTAGGTCACTTGTTATCATCTAGGTTATCTCATAGTTACATGCTGCATTTTATCAGTTGCATATTTTGGTATCTCGTTGTCGGTGTACTAGAGAAGGGGTACCCTAGTATCCCGAACTTGTGCACGGGCAGTTGCAGCGCCCCGCGGCAAGGCTTGCCGGGTGACCGCCAAGGTCCTCCGTGGCTCCTTTGGAGCCATTCAAGAACTAAGTATTCAAGCCAAAGAGACAAGGCCCCGACAAGAGGAGCTTGCCGGGAAGGCCAACCAAGGCATCTCAAGGAACCTGCCGCGACACGCCACGCGTCCCGGCAAGGCCCGGTGAGTGACAAGCTTCCGGACGCGACAAGACAACGGCCACGGCAAGGCGCTTGCCGCGGCAGGCGACCACTCTGTACCCACGCTCCAGCACATCCACCAACGTGTCGCCCTGGGGCCTTTCCAGGCGCGCGTGGCGAGAGGCTGTGCAGCCAACGGTGCGCGGTGACATGCGACGCTGACAAGATTGCCATCGTGGCAAGCGGTGGCGTCCCTGACAGTCCTTTTTGCACTATTTGGGTGACACAGACGGGCATTCAATGCCTTTGTCCCCTGCCGTCAGGGTTAGGTAGGATACACTATTCAGATAGCTGTACCAACCGCAATTCCCTTTTCCATTTTTGCCCTTGCCTACGTTGCCACCTGTCGGAGACCCCTTGAGCATATAAAAGGAGGCCCATGCGCAACATAGAGGGGGGTTCGGAAGCCAGAAAACAATCACGCTCGGTCTCGTGTGTACTGTAGCACTCAGCGCACCCGAGCAAGAACACAATACAATCAGACATGCAGCAGTAGGAGTGTTATCTCTCCGGAGAGCTCCAAAGCTGGGTAAACTGCTCGTGTGCTTCGCCTCGATCTGCACTTCGTGCGACCTCCGCCCCCCGCCGAACCGAAAGGGGCTCGGTCCGCCGGCCCCATAGGTGTTCGTGGATCAGTTTCCCCGACATCTTTGGCGCGCCAGGTAGGGGGCGTCGAGGTTGTGTGAACCTGATCCGGCGTCCACACGAGCTAGATCTTCATCTTCTTCATCGACATGCCACCGAAGAAGAAGACTTCGGCGGCAGCTATTCCGTCCACGTCGATCCCACCACCACCGGAGCAAACGAGTGGTGGGGAAGACGCCGGCGGAAGAACAGACATTGATGAGGGAGCTCATGGTGCTACCAGGTCCAAGGACAAGGCTGCGCAGACCTCGGCGTCCGTACATGTTCCGCGCCCATCTCAGGAGGCGCAAGACCGACAGCGTCATGGTACTCGCAGTAGCATACGCTTGTTGGGCCAAGATCGAGCTGGTGGATCTCGGGGTGCTCAAGACCAGCATGCACGCCAACATGCTGGCACGAGCGAGGCACGGTCGCCTGGACGGGATACTGCTCCTTCTAACATAGTTAGAAGTCCGAGCATATCCCGATCCTCGCACCGTTCGCCACTGCGTCCCACCACTCCAGCAGAAGCTTTGGCGCGAGCTCAACTGCTCCTGGATTACCCTCCAACGGAAGACAAGATCGACGGATGGAGGGCCACTATTTAAAGTCTCATCGGCTTCGCCAACGGCAACACTCCGCGGCAGCCGAGTACATCGCGGC
>NW_021237921.1:0-1392 GCF_002162155.2 Triticum dicoccoides | reverse complement strand
GAACAACCATTATTCTCAGACTTAAATGAGTAGCCATCTCGTATTAAACGAGATCCAGATACAATGTTCATGCTCAAACTTGGCACTAAATAACAATTATTAAGGTTCAAAACTAATCCCGTAGGTAAATGTAGAGGCAGCGTGCCGACGGCGATCACATCGACTCTGGAACCATTCCCGACGCGCATCGTCACCTCGTCCTTCGCTAGTCTCCGTTTATTCCGCAGCTCCTGCTGTGAGTTACAAATATGAGCAACGGCACCGGTATCAAATACCCAGGAGTTACTACGAGTACTGGTAAGGTACACATCAATCACATGTATATCAAATATACCTTTGGTGTTGCCGGCCTTCTTATCCGCTAAGTATTTGGGGCAGTTCCGCTTCCAGTGACCCTTCCCCTTGCAATAAAAGCACTCAGTCTCAGGCTTAGGTCCATTCTTTGACTTCTTCCCGGTAACTAGCTTACCAGGCGCGGCAACATCTTTGCCGTCCTTCTTGAAGTTCTTCTTACCCTTGCCCTTCTTGAACTTAGTGGTCTTATTGACCATCAACACTTGATGTTCTTTCTTGATTTCAGCCTCTGCTGACTTCAGCATCGAGAACACTTCAGGAATGGTCTTTTCCATCCCCTGCATGTTGTAGTTCATCACAAAGCTCTTGTAGCTTGGTGGGAGCGACTGGTGGATTCTGTCAATGACCGCCTCATCTGGGAGGTTAATGTTCAGCTGGGTCATACGGTTGTGCAACCCAGACATCTTTAGGATGTGCTCACTGACAGAACTATTTTCCTCCATCTTACAACTGTAGAACTTGTCGGAGACATCATATCTCTCGACCCGGGCATGAGCTTGAAAAACTAGTTTCAGCTCTTCGAACATCTCATATGCTCCGTGGTGCTCAAAACGCTTTTGGAGCCCCGGTTCTAAGCTGTAAAGCATGCCGCACTGAACGAGGGAGTAATCATCAGCACGAGACTTCCAAGCATTCATAATGTCTTGGTTCTCTGGGACGGGAGCGTCACCTAGCGGTCCTTCTAGGACATATTGTTTCCTGGCAGCTATGAGGATGATCCTCAGGTTCCGGACCCAGTCCGTATAGTTGCTGCCATCATCTTTCAGCTTGGTTTTCTCTAGGAACGCGTTGAAGTTCATGTTGACATTAGCGTTGGCCATTGATCTACAAGACATATTTGCAAAGGTTTTAGACTAAGTTCATGATAATAAAGTTCTAATCAAATTATGAACTCCCACTTAGATTAGACATCCCTCTAGTCATCTAAGTGTTACACGATCCGAGTCGACTAGCCCGTGTCCGATCATCACGTGAGACGGACTAGTCATCGTCGGTGAACATTCTCATGTTGATCGTATCTTCCATACGATTCGTGTT
>NW_021237920.1:0-1488 GCF_002162155.2 Triticum dicoccoides | reverse complement strand
TGATCTATATCTGAGACGAATTCAAGTTATGTCGGACTGCAAAGTGGTGGTACAAGATATACAAAAGGATATACAGAAGGACTCGTAAAGAGTTACGTCGATGAAAGCTTTTACACCGATCCAGATTACTCTAAATCTCAATCTGGATACATATAGAAAGTGGGGGCAATTAGCTAGAGTAGCTCCATGCAGAGCATTGTAGACATAGAATATTTGCAAAATACATACGACTCTGAATGTGACAGACCCGTTGACTAAATTTCTCTCACAAGCACTCTTTGGGTGTTAATCACATAGCAATGTGAACTAGATTATTGACTCTAGTAAACCCTTTGGTTGTTGGTCACATGGCGATGTGAACTATGGGTGTTAATTACATATAGATGTGAACTATCGATATTAAATCATATGGTGATGCGAACTAGATTACTGACTCTATTGCAAGTGGGAGACTGAAGGAAATATGCCCTAGAGGCAATAATAAAGTTATTATTTATTTCTTTATTTCATGACAAATGTTTATTATTCATGCTAGAATTGTATTAACCAGAAATTTAGTACATGTGTGAATACATAGACAAAACATAGTGTCCCTAGTATCCCTCTACTTGACTAGCTCGTTAATCAAAGATGGTTATGTTTCCTAACCATAGACATGTGTTGTCATTTGATGAATGGGATCACATCATTAGGAGAATGATGTGATGGACATGACCCATCCGTTAGCTTAGCATTATGATCATTACAGTTTCATTGCTAGTGCTCTCTTCATGACTTATACATGTTTCTCAGACTATGAGATTATGCAACTCCCGAATACCGGAGGAACACTTTGTGTGCTACCAAACGTCAAAACGTAAATGGGTGATTATAAAGGTGCTTTGCAGGTGCCTCCGAAGGTGTTTGTTGGGTTGACATAGATCGAGATTAGGATTTGTCATTCCGTGTTTCGGAGAGGTATCTCTGGGCCCTCTCGGTAATACTCATCACTATAAGCCTTGCAAGCAATGTGACTAATGAGTTAGTTGCGGGATGAAGCATTATGGAACGAGTAAAGAAACTTGCCGGTAACAAGATTGAACTAGGTATGATGATACCGATGATCAAATCTCGGGCAAGTAACATATCGATGACAAAGGGAATAGCGTATGTTGTTATGCGGTTTGACCGATAAAGATCTTCATAGAATATGTAGGAGCCAATATGAGCATCCAGGTTCCGCTATTGGTTATTGACCGGTGATGTGTCTCGGTCATGTCTACATAGTTCTCGAACCCAAGGGTCCGCACGCTTAACGTTCGATGACGATTTGTATTATGAGTTATGTGATTTGATGACCGAAGGTTGTTCGGAGTCCCGGATGTGATCACATACATGACGAGGAGTCTCGAAATGGTCGAGACATAAAGATTGATATATTGGACGGCTATGTTCGGACACCGGAAGTGTTCCGGAAAAGTTTCGGATAAAACCGGAGTACCGGAACAC
>NW_021237919.1:0-2470 GCF_002162155.2 Triticum dicoccoides | reverse complement strand
GGAATGGAGTAAGTACTTCTATACAAAGTTCAGTGGAAGAGGCCAAAGATGCCAATGTCTGAATTCAGCTGAAATAATCAACAACTAGTAGCCAAGCACCATTCTTTTGAGCTACATTTATTTTATGTTCATAACATGGTGGAGGTATTTGATTTCACATGAGGGCCTCATATGTATACACTAGCGTTATTCGTTAGCACCAATCTGTATGACGCTATTGAACTTGGTTTGAACATATGTTACTAAAATGCACGTCATTCGTAGGGCGCACCTTGTCGGGGCGTACCTTGAACATATGTATTTGATCGTACCAGAACTTGTGCTACATAGACGAGACATTATTCACAGTGTGGTGTATGGAGTATCTTTGTATGTGTCGTTCAACATATTGTGACGGTTTTAACCGGGTTTTTGTTAATTATCCTAACAATTACCATCTTGTTAATTGATGGATCAGGCAAATCTTGCCTCCATTTCCAGAAAATAGATTGCACATACACAATAGGTTAAATGATTGTCGTTGCATTTACTCATGATACAATTGAGCAAACACTCGAGCAAAAAAGTGACTACTAAGAATGTTTGACAAATCATTTTGAAGTTGAATAGAATTGTGGCAAAGCGACCATCGCCGTTGAAGACGGTGAGGTGTGCTAACACGATAGGGCAACATATATACAATGTGAGAAACAATACACAAAAACGCCTAGAAACTTTCTCGTCACATGTAGCGTTACCTACCAAATTTGAAAATTTTAAGGTTGGATGATCACTTTACTGCATCAACATGGGACCAAGTGAGTTGCTACAATAAACCAAACACATTCGTCATTCCTTCTATACACGTGCCAAAGAAATGCCTATATGTGTGGCACCGATGTGACCAAGAATTGTACAAAGGAGACGTCACTCATGGCATCAGGGTCCACAGCATATCTATGTGGATATTTATATGTGCACCTTCTAAAACTAGTCGACCATATTTAAACGGAAGAAGGAGCTACGAAAACTCAAAGAAACACAACCATTTGTTCAAGCGTGGCGATGCTACAATGATACGCTCGAAAAGTTGTGCAACCCAACTAGGACCGGAACAAAACAACTTGCATTGTATGACTGCCTAACTGCACATTGAGATCTCATAGCATTCATGTGGGAAGATGCGAGCGAACGCTTCAGACCTTGGATTGTTTGCTGGTTGATGCGGATTATGAGTTGCTGCTGAACCATCCGCCTGGAACCCCTCTTCATGCCTTGATTTGTAGCCGTTCCTAGGGGTTCAATGGTAGCTACACCTTCAATTCAGGAACTGCTTAAGATGACTCCATTCGAGAAATGGTAGTAGCCCTTCAATTTTACTGATGGGCAGTACCGCAGTGCAATATTTTGCTTGGAAAAAACCACAGTATTATTTCTCTTTTCGAGACGATATCACTCACAATCATTAGTTCACACTTCACAGATTGGAAGGAAATGCATACATATTCATACTAGAATGAGATAATGAGTAGTTTGAGTGTCGTGGTTAATTCTTTTTGCTCTCATGCAAAAATTGTCAGTCTCTCCATTTCCAGTGGCCTCTTGATCCCACTATTTCCTTCACGCTATTTCTTTGTCCAAACAGAGGAAATACCTTTTTGTCATGACCTTTAATTTAGTGCCTAGATTGTGTGTGATTAGCTAAATCAACACTACAAACTCCTCACCACACCATACACGCCTCCATGCCTCCTCGTTGGTGGGCCGAAGCCCTTGCCACGTCCACCTATCTCCTAAATCGGCGTCCCTGCAAAGCCAATCTCCTCACCACACCATACGAACTTCTCTTCGGGACCCCACCCGATTTTCGTCATCTCCGTGTTTTTGGATGCCTCTGTCATCCCAACCTCATTGCTACCGCCCCACACAAACTCTCCCCTCGATCAGCGGCTTGCATTTTTCTCGGTTACCCGGACGAGCGAAAAGGCTATCGTTGTTACGACCCCATTACCCGGCGCATCCTATTCTCCAGGCACGTAACTTTCGTGGAGTCTATCTTTCCATTTAAAACGCTGCCAAAATCTCCTGAAGACTCGCCCGAATCAGCTCGTGATCCACCTCCCGCGGACTACGTCGACGTTGCATGGCCACCGCCTACCCCGACCCCTCCTGGATCGCCACCTGGCCCACCCATGCAATCCCCGCCTCCCACTCCGCACTCCACTCCTTTCCCCACGTCCCCGCCCGGGCCCAACTCTACACCCGCTGGCCCACCTACCCCACCAACTCCCATGCACCACGTCTCTCCAGAGCCGCCTCCTGCGCATGTTCCACACCCAATGCTCACGCGTGCACGCCATGGAATATTCCAACCGAACCCAAAATACGCCAATCTGCATGCCACCACAATCTCTCCAATTCCCACGTCCGTTCGAGCTGCTCTCAACGACCCGAACTGGCGCTCTGCCATGCAATCCGAATTCGATGCTCT
>NW_021237918.1:0-1690 GCF_002162155.2 Triticum dicoccoides | reverse complement strand
GGAATGGAGTAAGTACTTCTATACAAAGTTCAGTGGAAGAGGCCAAAGATGCCAATGTCTGAATTCAGCTGAAATAATCAACAACTAGTAGCCAAGCACCATTCTTTTGAGCTACATTTATTTTATGTTCATAACATGGTGGAGGTATTTGATTTCACATGAGGGCCTCATATGTATACACTAGCGTTATTCGTTAGCACCAATCTGTATGACGCTATTGAACTTGGTTTGAACATATGTTACTAAAATGCACGTCATTCGTAGGGCGCACCTTGTCGGGGCGTACCTTGAACATATGTATTTGATCGTACCAGAACTTGTGCTACATAGACGAGACATTATTCACAGTGTGGTGTATGGAGTATCTTTGTATGTGTCGTTCAACATATTGTGACGGTTTTAACCGGGTTTTTGTTAATTATCCTAACAATTACCATCTTGTTAATTGATGGATCAGGCAAATCTTGCCTCCATTTCCAGAAAATAGATTGCACATACACAATAGGTTAAATGATTGTCGTTGCATTTACTCATGATACAATTGAGCAAACACTCGAGCAAAAAAGTGACTACTAAGAATGTTTGACAAATCATTTTGAAGTTGAATAGAATTGTGGCAAAGCGACCATCGCCGTTGAAGACGGTGAGGTGTGCTAACACGATAGGGCAACATATATACAATGTGAGAAACAATACACAAAAACGCCTAGAAACTTTCTCGTCACATGTAGCGTTACCTACCAAATTTGAAAATTTTAAGGTTGGATGATCACTTTACTGCATCCACATGGGACCAAGTGAGTTGCTACAATAAACCAAACACATTCGTCATTCCTTCTATACACGTGCCAAAGAAATGCCTATATGTGTGGCACCGATGTGACCAAGAATTGTACAAAGGCGACATCACTCATGGCATCAGGGTCCACAACATATCTATGTGGATATTTATATGTGCACCTTCTAAAACTAGTCGACCATATTTAAACGGAAGAAGGAGCTACCAAAACTCAAAGAAACACAACCATTTGTTCAAGCGTGGCGATGCTACAATGATACGCTCGAAAAGTTGTGCAACCCAACTAGGACCGGAACAAAACAACTTGCATTGTATGACTGCCTAACTGCACATTGAGATCTCATAGCGTTCATGTGGGAAGATGCGAGCGAACGCTTCAGACCTTGGATTGTTTGCTGGTTGATGCGGATTATGAGTTGCTGCTGAACCATCCGCCTGGAACCCCTCTTCATGCCTTGATTTGTAGCCGTTCCTAGGGGTTTACACCTTCAATTCAGGAACTGCTTAAGATGACTCCATTCGAGAAATGGTAGTAGCCCTTCAATTTTACTGATGGGCAGTACCGCAGTGCAATATTTTGCTTGGAAAAAACCACAGTATTATTTCTCTTTTCGAGACGATATCACTCACAATCATTAGTTCACACTTCACAGATTGGAAGGAAATGCATACATATTCATACTAGAATGAGATAATGAGTAGTTTGAGTGTCGTGGTTAATTCTTTTTGCTCTCATGCAAAAATTGTCAGTCTCTCCATTTCCAGTGGCCTCTTGATCCCACTATTTCCTTCACGCTATTTCTTTGTCCAAACAGAGGAAATACCTTTTTGTCATGACCTTTAATTTAGTGCCTAGATTGTGTGTGATTAGCTAAATCAACACTACAAACT
>NW_021237917.1:0-410 GCF_002162155.2 Triticum dicoccoides | reverse complement strand
AGTTTGTAGTGTTGATTTAGCTAATCACACACAATCTAGGCACTAAATTAAAGGTCATGACAAAAAGGTATTTCCTCTGTTTGGACAAAGAAATAGCGTGAAGGAAATAGTGGGATCAAGAGGCCACTGGAAATGGAGAGACTGACAATTTTTGCATGAGAGCAAAAAGAATTAACCACGACACTCAAACTACTCATTATCTCATTCTAGTATGAATATGTATGCATTTCCTTCCAATCTGTGAAGTGTGAACTAATGATTGTGAGTGATATCGTCTCGAAAAGAGAAATAATACTGTGGTTTTTTCCAAGCAAAATATTGCACTGCGGTACTGCCCATCAGTAAAATTGAAGGGCTACTACCATTTCTCGAATGGAGTCATCTTAAGCAGTTCCTGAATTGAAGGTGTA
>NW_021237916.1:0-2684 GCF_002162155.2 Triticum dicoccoides | reverse complement strand
CTCCCACACAAAATCT
Source organism: Triticum dicoccoides (assembly GCF_002162155.2). Classification (NCBI taxonomy): domain Eukaryota; kingdom Viridiplantae; phylum Streptophyta; class Magnoliopsida; order Poales; family Poaceae; genus Triticum; species Triticum dicoccoides. The sequence continues at coordinate 2,668 of NW_021237916.1, read as the reverse complement.
TTAAAAGGACAGACCCAGTGCATAGAAGCTCCCACACAAAATCTTTCTAATTATTTATTGCCAACAATACCGGTCTCGAATTAATCCTTCAAAATTTTGGCGTTTAGATAAAATGAGCTGTTTCGAGATGTACCACTTGAGATATGTCTCGTGTGTGGCCTATAATGGATAGGGGACAGTGTATTTGGTAATAGTATGGCTAAAGACAGAGCCACGTGGCTGGATCTCACCCATGGAAATTCCTCACGAACATGTCGATGTTGATGGATAGAGCACCTACCGTGTATATTGGCATTAAAGTAAAGTTATCACAACATATAGTACTATAATATCAGCATACTAGCCATCTCAATCTCTGCCCCCTCCCCGCTCTTCGTCCAATTACATATGCTTGAGCCAGTCATTATCTCATGAGAATAGGAGACAAATACCTATGGGGATCTTCCCGTGTAAAAGGAAAAAGAATAGAAAATGTATGTTACCTTGAGAATAGGAGATATTGGGAAGGGGTCATTTACTCAAACGGAAAGAACAAGCATTGCACAGTGTGATGCCTCAGGACAACACCATGTTGCTTTGCAATCATCATATGAGGGTCGTCGCAACATGCTCTGACATGTTAGAAGTGCTTGACGAAGTTGCAACCTGACCTCCACGATCGGCTACGTGGGGGTACGCTCTAGTGAGACCACATTCATATCCTTCTCCAGCTCCCCGTGATGACCTCGCATCTTCTATATTAGCCAGTCTATATTACAAACTTGTGCAATGTGTATCTCCGATAAACTTTCATGTATCTATGTTGATATTCAATGTACTGACATTGTCAGATAGTATTGTTGGCCAGTGGTTGTTGAGATCGACTGAGTGTCCCAATAATCTAATTAATGCATCTGCGGCTCACACCAACCCCTCTTCCTTCCACCACTGGCCTTCCCCAGGACACCGATGGCGACAGGACCGACAAGACAGGCGATGTGATGGAATGTTCACCTTCATAAGTGCCTCATTGGTCACACACGGTTAGATATGTACGGGTCTTCTACAAAATGTGTACAGTAGTACGAGTGTGGCATTTTATAGCACTCGAGCGACAGGGAGCTCGCTCACCGGATCGTTTGTAGGCTCTTGGGATATGAGCGAAAATCCTTTTTCCTTCAGATTCACAAACGAATACAACAATTTCAAACAGTGTTGCTGTATGGTCTATTGGCCCATCTATGCTAGAGATCAATCTGGGCCGACTCGTACAGATGTGCCTTAATAAAATCAAGCCTGGCCCTAAAAAAAAGATCGTGCCTTCTGTTGTAGTCCAGCGTTGACCTGCAACGGCAAGGTGTAGATCTGTCCATAGGTGTCAACATGGAGAAGATGGGTGGTGCTCCCGGGAAGATCCGAGGGCATCCATGACACCTGCCGGATATCCGGCATGAGGAGATGGAGAGGTGAACGCATCGCTGCCGTTTGCAGCGATCTACCACTACCTGCAGCTGGAATCTCTCCGTGAGTCAGTCTTAGTCCATATCCGGGTTGTATAGTTGGTAACTAGGCAGGGTACTTTTCTAATCTTCAATCCCCATATCAGTCAGACGTTGTCGAATTTTATCCATAGATCCTTTGCCTTTTGTACTAGCAAATATAACCTATTGATTGATGGTTTTCATGGATCAAATGTTTCTTCTACTTTCTGAATATGTTTTTTCTAAAAAACAAGGGCAGCCCGGGGCATGTAGCTCTGTGGAAGGGTGCGACCACTTTGGGTCTAATATGTTTTTTCATTAGTAAAAAAAATACTGAGCTAAATTTTTGTCATCATCTTTTTTAGTTCAACTCGAATGGTTCTATTTGTGGAGTAATGTATACAGTCCTGCAGAATGCACATTTGCATGGTTCGTACTTGTATCCAAAAATCTGATGGCATTATGTAGCTCTGAATGAAATATAGTGCCGTTGGAGGAGATGAGGGCATGCGACAGCGAGAGGAGGCTGAGAGGAGAGCAGGGTTGGAGGAGGAGGTGGTTGGAAGATCCCGCCGCTGCCAGAGGCTGGCCGGAGACTACCCACGCTGGTTGGGTGGGGCAAGGCGTAATAGGAGGTGGCAGAGGCACGACTCTGTGGTGAGCACTATGACTGCCGACGGTATGGCGCCCTTTGAGACAAGGCGAGAGGGCATGTACCCTTTTTTAGGTAGAGTCAGAAGTCGTGGCATCCTAGTTCCAGTCTTCATGGAGTGGGCAAGGAGTTGCCCTCGTGGTGATGGTGACTCCTTCGAAGATCCTCACCTTCTTATCAGTCATGGCTGCCTTTCGACTCTCTTACCTAGGTATTTCATGACCGGCTTTCTCTTTTTCCCTTATTTTGCCCGTAACATCGTTCGATCGTAAGATGTATCATCACTTTCTTTTGAAAGATCTTTCAGTACTTTTTATCTTTTTGCCGTTCTAATTCTTATCGATGTATGCTAGTATATGGTTAATTTGAAGCCATGCTTGTTTTTAGCCTCCTTTGTGAAAATTTTGAGACGCGGCTACACAAGGAGGAAGGGAAGCGGTTGTACATGATGCTCCTCGGTTTCTCTGCCATGGTTTGTCCAAGGCCTCCTTTTTGGATGTAGACGAATCGTTTGTATCGGACGGAGCACGAGGGGCCACCAGCAAGACGAGGGCCT
>NW_021237915.1:0-1019 GCF_002162155.2 Triticum dicoccoides | reverse complement strand
ATGGGGTTGAGCTCCAAACAGCGAGACACATTCGCGTAGGAGTATGTGCTTTACTATGGGCTATCTGGAATTGCAGAAATGATTTGGTCTTTAACAGAACAACAAATACTCATTTTTTGCAGGTTATCTTCCGAGTCACTGCGTTGATCCGTATGTGATCGCTACTCACTATGACGGAGGCCAGGGAGCGTTTGGTTACTGGATCTATCCGACGGGAGATGGTAGCACGGGATATTTTCAACCGGTTTGGATGGCGGTCATGTAATAGGATAGGCAATTAGTGTTCCTATCTTTATCTTGCTAGCCGGTTGTGGTTTTATTTTTGTTCTTTTGCTCTTTGTGAGATTTTTTTTACTTTTTTGAGACTTTAAGACTACCGTCGAACTATTTTGCTTGATAATAAAGGTGGCCATGCATCGTTCTGATGCAGAGGCCGGGGATACCCCTTTTTCGAAAAAACCAGCAGTGCCATCCAGTACCAACGCCTGCATAGAAGCATTAGGATCGATAGTGTTCACTTCCTCACTAACAGCAAAGCACCAAAAAATGGGAAACCCCGGAAAAAAGAAGTGAAGATACCACTTGTCTCTCCCAACAACTGAATGAAGACACTTCTCTCACTACTAAAAAGTAACTAACACCAGCAACCATCATATTTTGACGTTCAGTGACCTATCAAACTATATTAAATTATTAAAAATAAATGGCAATTCTGAAAAGGCTGCTATTAATCCTTATTCTCACCAAGAATCCTTGATGCTGGACAGGTTAGAACTATGGAAGTGGGTTAGACAAAATTCGTCTAACATTCTTGTCTAGTTCCCAAAATGATAAACTACAATGCAATATGAGTTAATTCAACACTGATAATATTTGTTGGCACTTATAATGCGGTTGAATGTTTTTACAAACTCTTTAGGAATTATATATTACTGATAGGTGAGCCTGCATATCGTCGATATTTTCCTGTCTATTACAATAAGGATCTTACTAGCCCACATAGGGAACTTATATAAAAG
>NW_021237914.1:0-1566 GCF_002162155.2 Triticum dicoccoides | reverse complement strand
GGGCACAAGATCGTAGCTGAGGTAACAAGCTAAACGTCGAAGTCCACGTGGAACTACTAGTGAGACTGAAGTCTCTCTGCAAAACATAAAATAGGCAAACGTGAGTACAAATGTACCCAGCAAGACTTACATCAGATCTATCTACACATGCATCATTATCAACAAAGGGGATGGTGGAGTTTGACTGCAGCAAGCCAGCTTTGACTCGGTGGCTATCCTGAACTACGACTGCAAGTAACTCTTTAGAGGTGGCGCACACGAGTCCACATATTCACCATATCAATACACCACTATGGATCCGCTCCCGTCTCCCTACGAGAACGCCATCCATAGCACTCACGCTTATCTTGCGTATTTTAGGGTATCCACTTTCACTTGTCTATGAACTATGCAAGGGGTCCAAGTTTCCATATCCGAGGAATCCGGCTATTCGAATAGATGATGTTAACCCTGCAGGGGTGTACTTCTTCACACACGCTCTCGCCACTTATCGCCCTGTACACGTCATGTACCTCGGCAACCTTCAAGCGGAAGCCGGGCGAGGGAGTCGGCCACGACCTGACTAACCGAACAAGTCTCTAGTCCAGGTTTATCGCCTATTCGGGTTCCATCCGCAAGGAGATCCGGCCGGGGTGTCACTCACGGCCCCAAAAGATGTGTGCAGGGTTCCCAAGCCCACCAACCGGGTGCCACTTGGTACACCGGGCCACTGTGCCTAGTCTGTCCCAAGCCCACCTGTACCGGGTGCCACTTGGTAGACTACTAACACTACCTACAAACACCAGAAACTAGTTGCAACTCCTGGACAGAGATCATGTTGATTAATAAGTCGAGAGGGGTCGAGTTACCGGAACCCAATGTGTGGTAGTAACTGGTCATGGATCACAAACACAGAACTCAGTTCCTGAGGACGGCTGTAATGAGACAACCCACCATGTACTCCTACATGGCCTCTCACCGCTACCTTTACCAAATCGTGTTCACACACTTAGCTCACACACAGTAGGACATGTTCACACACCTCTGATTCATCCCCGATGAATCAGACCTGACTCAACTCTAAGCAGTAGCAGGCATGACAAACAAGCATGAATGAGTAGGCACAACAGGGCTCAAACTACTCCTACTCATGCTAGTGGGTTTCATCTATTTACTGTGGCAATGACAGGTCATGCAAAGGATAAAGGGTTCAGCTACCGCAGCAAGTAACAAATATGTCGTTGTTGTCCTAATGCAGTAAAAGAGAGCAGGAGCGAGAGAGTGGGATTTTATCGAAATGAACAAGGGGGTTTTGCTTGCCTGGCACTTCTGAAGATAACATTGAGTCTTCATCAGTGTCAACGATCACATCATCGGTATCACGTCTATCGAGAGGGGACAAATACCGGCAACACAGAAGGGAACACAATCAATGCAATGCACAATATGATGCATGATCATGACATGGCAAAATGAATGTGTTTTGGGCTAATGCATCTAGCAACAAGTTAAATGGGGTTGGTTTGAATACAAGATTCAAATTCAAACTCCATATGTGATTATTCAAATGCCATTTAATTGATTTGT
>NW_021237913.1:0-384 GCF_002162155.2 Triticum dicoccoides | reverse complement strand
CGAGCTTCTATTTCTAATAGGCATCTCGCTTGAATGAATTCTGCAAAGAAACCCAGATGAATTGTTTACTTGCAGGGCGGTAAAGAGGGACGCGCGTAGTAGTAACACAGCATTTGAGAAGGTGATTCAGGTTGAAAGGCATGCGTTTTATACAGCAATAGAGCCGTCAGAGAGCAGGATGTACATATTTGGCACTTCCAAGGCCAGAAGCTAAATCAACTGAATACTTGTTCGGATCATGCACTTCAAAACACAAGATGCATAGTTTTCCTAATCTATTGAGCTATTACACAACATCTCATCATTGGGCAGGATCAACTGAATCATGAAGATGGAGCCAAATTATACCCGATGCTTTTTTTTAGAAAAGGAGAATGACCCTCG
>NW_021237912.1:0-896 GCF_002162155.2 Triticum dicoccoides | reverse complement strand
CGAGCACTTCTTCGTCGTCCGAGTCCATCGCCGAGGCAGGCAAATCGCCGAACACCTTGCGCGCGGTGGGCGTGCACCCGCCGCTAAACAGCCCCTCCGCGGCCGGAAACGGCGGCCAGAAACGCCCAGCTGGTGTCGGAGGGGCTGCCGCGGCGAACCTCTGCTATTTTTCCGGCGGGGAATGGCTATATACCGGTGAAGGGCGGCGGGGCAGCGCCGGGATATACCTAGTGGCGCCCGAGAGCGCGGGGGTTGGGAGGCGAGTCGGGGAAGAAAATCTTGACTTTTCACCTGACGGCGTGGGCCAGCCGCGCTTTTCCCTTGCGCCTGAGCCCCCAAGCACGCCCCAGCGCGCCGGGTTCGGCTTGCGGCCGCCGGGCGGAAAAAAGGACCGAACCGGCGCTTTTCGTCGTCCTGGGGATGCGACTGGGCCGTTTTCTTGTGGTGGTCTCCTTTTTAATGAAACACGACGACCCGTTACGCCATAGGCACAAATACCAACTCCAATCATGAAGCCAAGCAATGGTAATTTGATGTAGCTGGAGTTGGAGCAAATCTGAACTTTTCTGTATCCTAGAACACGGGTGCGAGCTAAATATTCTGAATCCTAGAACTTCCCAATTAAACCGAAGATATGCCTATTGCGCAACTATTAAATGGCACACAAAGACCAATAGTCTGTGATATACCGTTCTGTTTCGGCAACTATGTTAAAATAAAACGCTAATGCCAGATCATAGACGACACAGAGAGGCACGATTATGGCTGGAAAAAAAGCTCGAAGCTCGCGAGCTAAACAAGTAGCTCGTGACTCGGCTCGAATCGACTCGAACTCGAAGAATAACGAGTCGAGCCGAGCTTTAGTTTAAGATCATTTATAGACCAAGTTAAACGAG
>NW_021237911.1:0-859 GCF_002162155.2 Triticum dicoccoides | reverse complement strand
TTTGCTTGTATTCTTCGAACTCGACCGCTGTCACTTGGGAATCGGCAATTTTGGAGCCCTTCTGAAAGCACTCCTCTGCCTTTTTCCTATCACCGGTGACAGTGATCACACCTTTGGGACCGGGCATCTTCAATTTGAGGTACACGTAACATGGTCGAGCCATGAACCGTGCATAGGCTGGTCTCCCCAAAATGGCATGATATGCACTTTGAAAATCCACGACCTCAAACGTCAACTTTTCTTTGTGAAAATGCTTTGAATCGCCAAACACTACGTCCAAAGCTATCTGGCCGAGTGACTCGGCCTTCTTCCCTGGTATAACTCCATGGAAGCTCATGTTACTAGTGCTCAGTCGGGACATCGGAACGCCCATACCTTTCAACGTGTCTGCATATAACAGATTCAGCCCACTTCCACCATCCATCAGCACCTTTGTCAGTCGAGTGCCTTCGACAACTGGATCGACCACCAAAGCTTGCCTCCCAGGGGTGGCAATATGAGTCGGGTGATCAGATTGGTCGAATGTGATGGGTGTTTGAGACCACTTCAGATAATTTGCCTTTGCTGGGGCAACCATGTTAACCTCTCGGTTAATCACTTTCAGTCGACTTCTGCTTTCCACATCTGCGAAGATCATCAGAGTGGAGTTGATATGCGGATATCCTCCCTCACTGTCCTCTTTGTCTTCGGCCTTGTCCGGCTCCTTCTCCTTGTCCTTAGACTGTTTTCCCTGAAACTGCTGGATCAGGAGTCGACATTGGCGAGTGGTGTGCTTTGGGTAAATGATATTCCCCTCTTCATCTTTCTTCGTGTGGATGTGGCACGGCATATCCATCACGTCGTTCCCTTCTTTATCCTT
>NW_021237910.1:0-2085 GCF_002162155.2 Triticum dicoccoides | reverse complement strand
ATTAGAGTAAGGATGCCATCCTTGATGGGAAGACGAGAGATGGTCTCACCTAGCACGCCGTCGGTGAGATCACTGATGCGGTCCGCACGACATCCATCTTCTTCCTCCTCGGATCGAGAGGGAGCACGGTCGCCGCTTCCGTCCCCTCCGATGATCAGAACACCACCAGAAGGCGGCGTCGCCCGAGGCACCACTGTCGACCTCTTGATGCTACGAGCTGCGCTTTCCATCTCCACCTCCATTGCTGGGGTGGCACCGCCCACGACCAGTGCTCACTCAGGTGGATCTGGAGAAATGGATTACAGCCTGTCAATCCATGAAACGACTTAAATACCCACGACTGGGAGCGGAGGGGTCCAGATTAATTACCTATTTTTTTCTTTTGACGAGAGGGTCCGGGATAACTACTACTCATACTTAGTAAAAGGTAGGTGGCTACTTGAAACATTAAATAGAGCCTCGGCTTTCAAGGTATGAGATGCATGGTTGAAGATGCAGACCAGGCACGGGCGTGCCTGTCCGTCTTTTAATTATTTTTGGCACACATTAAATAGAAGAATTTGTTTGACGCCGGAAGCACGGTTCTACAGTCCTCTTCCCTCTGCAAGCAGCAAAATTTTCCATAGGCACGTTGAAATATAAGGTCACTACAAAATTCAAGGCCGTGCCTCCGCTTTGCAGATGATTCTGCTGAAACGCTCACGGACAAAACCAATGAAGCATGGAAGAGGCACGGCTTGACACGTACCAGACACATGGTCCTCCCTTCGGCATTGTAACACACTGTCCTACATGCCACACAGGCATGTAGAACAGTTCAGGTCTACGTTCGTGTCTCTTTGTGTTCCAAATGATTCCGTTGACTCTACCACCAGAGGAGGAACAGTATGTCTGACTAGAGAGGCATGATTGCATTTTATGTGGGGTCACAATTGTCACGGGCATGAAGCGATCAAAGGCATGGTCGGTGGTATTACATAGAGTCACGCTAACCTTTATCTTACGCACAGCCACGAGCGTTTACTGTATGAGGCACGAAATGGCCTATATGAGAGACGTTGTTTTTAAAAGCTTATTTCCTTGTATTTAAAAGCACAGACAAACAGTCCATAGTATGTTATTCGAGTGTGAACGCCACGTGACACCGCCCAAGAAACCCAAGGGTCCGACGGGCATCACCTCCGGTGACGCCCCTCTCGCTCGTAGCCCGAGGCCAGGATCCGGCTATTTAAGCAGGACGGGGTCTCGAAACCCTAGCCACACCCTCTTCCCACCTCTGCCCGCTGCCAGGCCATCCATTCCTCTTGCTGATCACCATCCTGACCCTCTCTGCTATGGCTGCACAGGAGGACACTACTGCAGAACCCCGTGTCTAGACACTAGAGGTGATCAAGCCTGGCAAGGGTTCCTCATCTGTAAGTTCACTCTGCTTCCGCTCCTTTCATTTTTTCTTTCCTTCGGCTGCTTGATTTAGTTGTGAAACGTGAATAAGCCAGACGGAATCTTGAAACCCTAGCCACATCCCCTTCATCCTTTTATCCGCCTCCAGGACATCCACTCCTCTTGTTGTTCTCTTCCCTGACACTCTCCGCCATGGCTGTGCAGGATGACACTACTCCAGAGAGCCATGACCAGACGTAGGAGGAGATCTTGGCTGGCGAGACTTCCTCATCTGTAAGTTCACTCTACTTACATTTCATTTGATTTTTCTTTCTTTCGGGTACCCAGATTAGTTGTGAAACGTGAATCATTGTGATGAACTTCATCCTAAGTTGATGATAGTGCGCCCTGCCATCAATCTGGCACTTTCTATTTTGTGCAGGTGAAGAACCAATGTGAGGCTACGGAAGCTCACCTCTTGAAGATCGTTAAGCTATGCATGAGGTTGTACCATCTTGCGGATGAGAAGACGAAGGTGAAGCTCAAACCTGACTATGACAAGTTGAAGCTGGACATATATGTTATGATAAAAGAGATCAAGGAACTTTGTGACCAGAGACCCTGATAGCTATATCTGAAGCAATTAAGAAGTGGATGAAAAGTTTCTTATTTTGTCTTGCATTACCTCGTAGTCAGTTAACAAAC
>NW_021237909.1:0-498 GCF_002162155.2 Triticum dicoccoides | reverse complement strand
TGGCAACCTAAGTGCCACTGACATTGTTATTTTATTCCATGCCTTGTTTCGTGATGACACATTTAGTATGGGCTCTATTGTTGCAAAGCGGTTAAATTTTAACCGTACTAAGGGCCCTATCTTGGGAGGCATCTTCGCCTCGTGCCTCGCTGCATACTATAACATACCTATTTGGCATTATGAGAAAGAAGAAAAGTTGCTGCCTCCTGTTTATCTAGACTATAAGAGTATGGTAGCGCATGATTTTATTGTTAAGAATAGGGAAAAGGCGCTTAAGTACAAACTGTTATTTGATAAAAATCACCCTGAGACTATTACCTTGCCTGCTCCTTCCCTGTTTGACTTATCTGCAGACAAGTATCTCGTTCCGCTGGCGGCCATCCACGCCTACCGGAACACTACATCAGCTATAGAGCCAGAGCCGGAACCACAATGTGATCCTCCACGATAGTCTGATTACCAGTGGGATCCGGAGGTGATTGCCAACCAGTGGCAATC
>NW_021237908.1:0-764 GCF_002162155.2 Triticum dicoccoides | reverse complement strand
GGTACTACCGTGCGGGCGCGGATGTAAAAAATTACATCTGCGCCAACTACCGCGACACTGTGGTACTAGGTAGGAGGGCCACGGTACTACGACTCCTAGGGAGCGGTACTAACGTGGGCCTCCGCGGTACTACCGCGCTGGACGAGTGGTACTACCGTGGAGGGCGTGGATGTAAAAAATTACATCCACCCCTACTACCGCACCGGAGCGGCACAAGGCCAGGGAGCTGTGGTACTACCGCTCCAGATGAGCGGTACTACCGTGACACACCGCGGTACTACCGCGTGTACTTGCGGTACTACCGCAAGCACAGCAGTAGTCGTCAGATTTCCGCACAACCAAGATAACAAAGGGAAGCTCCAAAATGCAAGGAAAGGAGGAACAAGTGTACGTGTTGATTCCACCCAAACCTTTCCGACGCGGACCCCCTCTTAATAGTACGGCTCTCCTATGACTCAAATCCACCAAAGAGAAACGTAGAACAACGCCGACTTCAATAGTCTCCGAGGGGCACCGAATCGTCTCGTGCCTAGATATGAATAACCTGAGAAACTCAAGGCACCCGATTAGTCCGCAAATGCATTATCATCAATCACCAAAACACCTGAGGGAAAAATATGTCCTTACACTTATCCTTTCTTTCCAAATCCTTGCTTCTCCGAGAGGGTCTTCGTTCATAACGATCATCTCTACTCCTTCTTTCTCTTGATGGTGATTCTTCTCTTCTACTCCTTTTTTGGAGAATCTTCTCTTCTTTTGTAGGG
>NW_021237907.1:0-2817 GCF_002162155.2 Triticum dicoccoides | reverse complement strand
AAAAAAATTATAAACTATTATTATGTCATTTTCAAATTCGCGTCAACTTTGGTTTTTATGGTATATACCGAAACCATACCGAAATAATTTGGTATATACTGAAATCGAACCATATTTTAATTTCATACCGTAGTTAATGAAGTATTAATATCTTTCAAACCAATAAACCGTATAAACCAAATCATGTAAACCGAATAAACCAAACGTACAGAGTGATATGTAGGTGCCTGACTATGCCATGAGTTTCACGAAAGGCTCCTTTTTGTATGGTTTGTACAGCATCGACCATTCATCGACGATCTGATCCTTATTTTGTTTGTTGAGTTGCAGACCATTCAGGCGCATATGGTGGGACGAGATTTCTCCGACTGTTGTCACAAGAACTGAGCCTCACAACCACGTACATAATGCAAACTTTAAAGAAACTGCTCATGTTTCTTGATTCCTGACTGCTGGTTGTGGCCATTATCAATGATTGAGGATGCGTCACAGGTTGTTCCCTTAAAGGAATGAGAAGCTCCCTGCAAACATGTGCAGCACAGTGTTCGACTTCTGCCGAAAAGTTTAAAGACAAGGAAAGGATACTGGAGAGGGTGAGGGACTGAGGTGGATACCTGACCATGCCACCATGGATGGTTCCTCTCTGAGGATCATGAGTCACATTGTACAGATCCTCCATTAATTCCAGCCTGTGAGTCTGAGCAGAGACTAGGCCAGCATACTTAGTCACCTCAGGCCAATCCTGGGAGGCCACAACCTGCAGCGCAAGGCAACATGACAGACATTTAAGGTTAATGTTTTTCATTCAGCAAATATGCCGATCGATCGATGAAGAAAAGTACAGAACAGTCACTGAACATGGGAGTAAGAGATTGTACAACTTACTGCAGCAATGAGGGGCTGCTGTCTTCACCAGGATGAGGATGGGTGACATCTGCGCCGAATATGATCGTCGGCTTGTCCGTAACCAAAGGAATGCGCCTTATGAACGCATCAGCCAGTACAGTGTTCCTTCCCCCAACCTTTCAGAACAAAAGGTCTCGTTACACTCGACAACAGGACAAAATGCACAAAAAAGCAATAAGAGGAAGTGTTGCTCTGAACACCAACCTTGACATTTATCTTGAGAGAGAGGTTTGCCAGAATTTGCTTGTTCATCTTGAACACTTGCTTTGTCAAACAACACTGGGAAATTAGCCCAAGGTCGATCTCGCAGACATGCTTCAGGTCACCTGATATCGTCACAATCTGAGCATTTTGGCCAAACATAGGGCCTAACAGTTGCAGAAATAAACATAGCCGAAAATTTAGTTACCGTAAAGTGAGCAATTGTTATCAGGGAGTATCCCAATAAGTAATTCGATCTCCTTGCTCTGTGGTCCAAGTGCTGACATCGCATCATGGAACATAGCTTTCAAACCTCTCTCTACTTGATCAGGGCGCACGTATATAACCGGAAGAACAGGCTCCAAAGCAAAGTCCTATAATTGATAGTAAGAAATACTGTTACTGTTGTAAACAAGTAGTACAGAGAAAATAGCCTGCATATTCTACCGAGTGAAAATTTTAGATCATCAAATCTCATATAGCATTCTTTGATGATAAAGTGATAATGACATAAAAATAATTGAATTTTCCAATACTAAAAATTTACATACCTAAATTTTCTTACTATAAATATCTATATTGAAAAAGGTAAAATTTCTATTCAAAAGACCTAAATTTACCTATTCTATTCAATGCACCTAAGATAGTAAAAATAAACTACGTTTACTCAAATGACCTAAAAATTATTCTATTAAAAACCTACATTCTTCAATGTTTACATTCTAAAACCTACATTCAAATTACCTACATCCTATAAGAACAGAGAGAGAAGGGAGGGTGGGAGGAAGGAGGGAGGGAGGTAGGAGGAGCTACCTCGATGGCGGTGGCGCACGAGCAACGGCGGCGAGCGAAGGTGGCGGCTGGTGACGGCGGAGAGCGCTACACGAGAGAGATGGAGTGAGAGTGAGTTGGTGAGGGAGAGGAAATGAACGGGCCGGGGTAAGGGATAAGGTGGGCTTAGCAGTAGCGCGGGCATGGCGACCCGTGCTATGACTAAGGTAAGTACTAGTGGCGTGTGTCCGGTGACCGGCGCTATTGCTAATTTGGGCCCACCACCTGCCCACGTGCAGTTTTAGTAGCATTGTAGGTCGCTTACCCAACGCTACAGCTAACATATTAGTTGTAGCACTGATTACCTAGACCACGCTGTTCCTAAAGCTAGACCCAAGGTGGTGGTCTTGTGGCCCACTTAGCAGCAGTGCTTGGGCCATGGGCCCGTGCTACTACTAAGTCTTACCTGTAGCGGCGGGCCGGCCCGCGCTACTACTAAGTCGTACTTGTAGCGGTGGCCCATTACCCCACGCTACTGTTAAGGTTCTACGACTAAGGTATTTCCTAGCGCGAGCAAAGGTTGGGTTGAGCCGCCCCAGCGCGAGCGAAGCGCGTCACGATATCCCCTTGTTCACGAATGATGCGAGTTGCTAAAAATCATGTTCCTTGGCGCACATGTAAACGATCCAACTCACCGGAGGCTCAGTGGCACGGAGACGCCTATACGAATTTAAGTTGGTTATACGTGCGTCCTTGTCCAGTATGCATGCATTGCCATTGGCAATCAACGTAGGACACCACACCGAATTGGTTGACGCCGACGGCTTGTGCTTGTGTCAGTAGCGAATTTAAGTCGTACTTATGGACGCGCGAGTTCTGCTCGCAGGCTCGTCTTGTACTTGCTTCAATTATCAGTAGAAACATGTCTCAAAAAAAAAA
>NW_021237906.1:0-744 GCF_002162155.2 Triticum dicoccoides | reverse complement strand
GGCCCCCTTCTCCCTTCCCCCTATAAATAGAGGGGTGAGGGGAGGGTAGCCGGACCACCCTCCAAGGCGCAGCCCTCCCCTCCCTGACACCTCTCCTCCTCCGTTGTGTGCTTGGCGAAGCCCTGTCGAAGTACTGCCTCTCCACCATCACCATGCCGTCGTGCTGCCGGTGGAGCTGTCTTCCTCAACCTCTCCTTCCCCCTTGCTGGATCAAGAAGGAGGAGACGTCTCCCGTCCCGTACGTGTGTTGAACGCGGAGGTGCTGTCCGTTCAGCACTTGGTCATCGGTGATTCGAATCACGTCGAGTACGACTACATCATCACCTTGCAAGCTTCCGCACGCGATCTACAAGTGGTATGTAGATGCAAACTCTCTCCCTTGACTCGTTGCTTAGAAGAACTCATAGATGGATCTTGGTGAAACCGTAGGAAAATTTTTAATTTTCTGCAACGTTCCCCAACAGTGGCATCATGAGCTAGGTCTATGCGTAGTTCTCTTTGCACGAGTAGAACACAATTTTGTTGTGGGCGTGGATTTTGTCATCTTACTTGCCTCTACTAGTCTTTTCTTGCTCAACGGTATTGTGGGATGAAGCGGCCCGGACCAACCTTACACGTACGCTTACGTGAGACCGGTTCCACCGACTGACATGCACTAGTTGCATAAGGTGGCTGGCGGGTGTCTGTCTCTCCCACTTTAGTTGGAGCGGAATCGATGAACAGGGCCCTTATGAAGGGTAAATA
>NW_021237905.1:0-513 GCF_002162155.2 Triticum dicoccoides | reverse complement strand
TCCACCCATAACTTTAATAGCAAGTGGTAAACCATCACATTTTTTAACAATCTTCATCCCAATATCTTTCAGCTCATCAAAATCACTTCCAACACCGACCTGCCAACAGTATAGGACAACTTAGTAATGGCAATATCCATAGTTTCGCTTGTACATCACACAAACACGATATTATATCTCCTTTTTATGAAACATAACCTTATATTCAAATATCATGTGTGAGCTAAGATAGTAGCCCTGGTTCAAAAGATAATCACACTGTAGTACTAATGTATGAGCTATATCTTTTTGAACAGAAAGGAAGAAAAATATCTTTGATCAAAACAGCATGCATTGTACTTCTCAAAAAATAATGTCCCATAGTGACATTTCAAAATGTACGGTGTACGTAAATATGCAAAATATAACTCATTTGTAGATGAAGAACGGTGTTATACGTAATCAGAACTAAAAAAATTCAAAATTTACAGAATCTAGTTATATGAAAATTCCAAACTAAGATTTGAAACATAG
>NW_021237904.1:0-1223 GCF_002162155.2 Triticum dicoccoides | reverse complement strand
TGAACGGAGGCTGTTCGACATCGGCTACACAAACCACCATTGTGAGCTCCTACCTTTGCTATGCTACAACCATGCTCTGTTTCATGGGTTAGTTAGGATTTTGATGCTTTTTGCGCCATGGTTGAGTCCTTGCTGATTGTTGTGTCGATGATCAAGTGTTGTTGCCTCATTCGGCTATTTTATTCGTTGCTGGTAATTAGTAGTATTAGAGTGTCGTTGGTTTATTAGGATGTGGCTGAAACCATTGGATGGCCTTCCTGTACATGTTATCCAGCATTAGTACTTGTCCCATTTTTTGTTTCCTTGCTGGACATGCATGTTATGGTCCCATTTTTTGTTTCGGTGCTGGACATACATGTTATGGTTCAAGTGTCGATGATGTCTAGTAGATAGTTCGCTAGCTATATACGTGCTGCTGATTGATGCTCTTGTGGTCTCCTGGAATCATATTATACTATATCTAGTGTTCTTGTGGTTCTGTGAAGATGCATCACAAACATCTAGGTCTTTAAAGTTGGCTGAATCTGTTGCTTTATCATATATTTGGCCCGTAAACCTACATTTCTATGAGATCTCTTTCAATATATAATTTTTTGATAGTCCAGGAATAATCTAATAATCTAATGCTGGTAGTCTATGTGTTCACTCTTTTACAAGAGCTCCAGGTCTATGAAATTTGAAGTTCGAAGCCGTATAGCCCTACTCAGCAAAGAGTTGTCTCTATGTTTGACTGTAATAGACTGTAAATATTGTAATATTGTAATAGTAGGCATATTGGGGTTGTAATAGACTATCTACAGATTGTAGTAGACTTAGTGTTACTTGATGAACAATCTGATGAGTGAGAACAATTTAAGATGCACCTTTGTAATATTGTAATAGATTGTAAAATACTAGTGTATGTTTGAAATAGTGATTATGTTTGTTGAAAAGATGTGAAATGGAAACTTGACCAGTGGGAACCACTTGTGAATAAAATCTGAGCATTTTTGAATTTTCTGACATGTGGGACTGATGTATGGCATTATGACTAGTGGGACGAGCGCTAAAATATAATGATTGAAAATAGAAAATAAATGATTGTAAGAAGGCCAAGGCCCAAAAATAAAGACGCTGAAATATTGGGCTTGGCCCATGTAGCCCACAAGAATTGACTTGGAAAAAATCAAGAATTGTTGGGCTAGGCCCATGTAGAAAATCGAATTGGACCGGGCTGAATCTTG
>NW_021237903.1:0-384 GCF_002162155.2 Triticum dicoccoides | reverse complement strand
GGGGGAGCAAAGCAACCGTGAGTACTCATCCTTAGTACTCGCAAGCAAGGATCTACACTACATATGCAACATTATCAAAGGAGGGTTGTATATGTGGACTAGGCTGCAGAAATGCCATAATAGAGAGAAGGCCTAGTCCTATTGAAGACTAGCATCTTCTGGAAAATCACCATCTTACAGCAACAGGAGGGAGTAGAGTAGCATAAAGTAAAGTAGTAGGAGTGTTATCAACCTCGGCCAGAGATCCTTTCTCGACTCCCTGCGAGAAAGCAATCCCAGAGCCATACTATCCAGTTATCATCACAATCCATTACTCATCACCATCCAGTCTCATCACAAGTATCCAGTTCTAGTTGTATCGATCGGGATACAACTCCAAGTGTC
>NW_021237902.1:0-1146 GCF_002162155.2 Triticum dicoccoides | reverse complement strand
TATGCTTCCACGACTATCGCTACCGCTTAGTGATAAAGTAAAGCATTACAGCGCAATTGCATTGCATACAATAAAGCGACAACCATATGGCTCCTGCCAGTTGCCGATAACTTGGTTACAAAACATGATCATCTCATACAATAAAATTTAGCATCATGTCTTGACCATATCACATCACAACATGCCCTGCAAAAACAAGTTAGACGTCCTCTACTTTGTTGTTGCAAGTTTTACGTGGCTGCTATGGGCTTAAGCAAGAACCAATCTTACCTACGCATCAAAACCACAACGATAGTTTGTTAAGTTGGTGATGTTTTAACCTTCCCAAGGACCGGGCGTAGCCACACTCGGTTCAACTAAAGTTGGAGAAACTGTTACCCGCTAGCCACCTTTGTGCAAAGCACGTAGGGAGAACCGGTCTCGCGTAAGCGTACGTGTAATGTCGGTCCGGGCCGCTTCGTCCAACAATACTGCCGAACCAAAGTATGACATGTTGGTAAGCAGTATGACTTATATCGCCCACAACTCACTTGTGTTCTACTCGTGCATATAACATCAACACATAAAACCTAGGCTCTGATACCACTGTTGGGGAATGTAGTAATTTCAAAATTTTCCTACGCACACGCAAGATCATGGTGATGCATAGCAACAAGAGGGGAGAGTGTGATCTACGTACCCTTGTAGACCGACAGCGAAAGCGTTAGCACAACGCGGTTGATGTAGTCGTACGTCTTCACGGCCCGACCGATCAAGCACCGAAACAACGGCACCTCTGAGTTTTAGCACACGTTCAGCTCGATGACGATCCCGGACTCCGATCCAGCAAAGTGTCGGGGTAGAGTTCCGTCAGCACGACGGCGTGGTGACGATCTTGATGTACTACCGTCGCAGGGCTTTGCCTAAGCACCGCTACAGTATTATCGAGGATTATGGTGGAAGGGGGCACCGCACACGGCTAAGAATATGATCACGTGGATCAACTTGTGTGTCTAGGGGTGCCCCCTGCCCCCGTATATAAAGGAGCAAGGGGAGGAGGCCGGCCGGCCCCTATTAGCGCGCCCGGAGGAGTCCTCCTCCTAGTAGGAGTAGGACTCCTACTAGGAGGGGGAAGGAAGTGGGGAGGGAGAAGGAAAGGGGGGCGCC
>NW_021237901.1:0-608 GCF_002162155.2 Triticum dicoccoides | reverse complement strand
GCATGGCTCCAGGAGGCTCCACTCGACGTAGACGCGCTCCCCGTCCGCGGTGCGACGCATTTTCGCGCATGTGTCCGCGGCGTTCTGCTACGGCAACCGTCGACCCAGTATCGGTCGGCTCCTCCATCGTCCACCCTCCCGGTCTCCCGCCAGCGCAAGCGCTCGGGCCGGTCGAGGCTTCAGCGATGGGTGAGTCACGCGGTGGCTCGCCAATCGGCCACTACACAAGTTGCGGCAATCGAGCCCAACGAATCTCTCTACGGCTTGTTCGATCAGTCGACTGGCTCCGGAGAGACTGCATCCGAGTGCGGAAGCAGTGATCCAGCGGCGGAAATCTTGATGGTCAACAGGCCCCACAGCCCTCCTGGCTTCGCCCGTGGTAGTGGAGCAGGTGACGGCGGCGACCCTGCACGAGACTACGAAGAGTACCAGCCCGAGCCACTCGACTCTCTGCAGAGAGAAGAGCTTCGCCGCAGGAACGAGGATCCCCTGCGTATTCCCATCGCAGGAGAAACCCCCGAGGCTCGTGCCTTGGAGGAGGCGCGTCTGGCCAATTTGGCCGAGCGCACTCGACTGGAGAACCTTCAGCGAGCACTCGACGAGCGCGC
>NW_021237900.1:0-405 GCF_002162155.2 Triticum dicoccoides | reverse complement strand
TCAAACTTGGAAATGAATTTGAGAATGGCTCCGGGGGGATTAGAAGAGTCAGGTAAGATCCTGGGAAAAGACCTGTGGGTTAGGGCCCACTCAAAAGAAAACACCATTGGAAATGATTTTAAAGAGAGATTGCACCGGTTGAATTAAATAGCTTGAATGAGATAACAACCTCAAAATAACTTGAACAGATAGAGAATGGAAGCACGAATCTTTCGAGATATCTTCAGCACACCGGACATGAACTGGGAGAGGTGAATAAATAAGAGAGCCTTGGATAAGAAATTCACATGGGAAGATATGTGAAACAACAGGAAGAGATATGATCAACACCGAAACTTGAAATTGATCCACCGGAGAGAATACGAGAATGAAGAATGATGAGCTTGAAACTGTTGAGCATCTTCA
>NW_021237899.1:0-1753 GCF_002162155.2 Triticum dicoccoides | reverse complement strand
TGCTCCCCGCCCGCGAGGCGGTGCACTTTCGCACGTGCGTCCGCGGTGTCCTCCTGCGGCAACCGTCGACCCAGTACCAGTCGACTCCAGTAGCTTTCCCCCTCCCTGCGACCCGCCAGAGCAAGCGCACCGGTCGGTCGAGGCTTCAGCGATGGGTGAAGCATGTGGTGGCCCGCCAATGGGCCACCCCTCAAGTCGCGGCGATCGAGCCCGACGAATCTCTCTACGGCCTGTTCGATCTGTCGACTGGCTCCGTAGAGACCGCATCCGAGTGCGGCAACAGTGACTCGGCGGCGGAAGTCCTGATGGTCAATGGACCATGCAGTCCTCCTGGCTTCAATCGTGAAGACGGAGGTGACGGGAATGGCGATCCGTCGCGCGTTCACGAGGAGTACCGCCCCGAACCTCTCTCCTCGCAGCAGAGGGAAGAACTTTGTCGCCGGAACATGGATGCCTTGCACACTCCTATAGCTGGAGAAACACCCGAGGCCAGGCCTTGGAGCAGGCGCGCTTGACCAATCTGGCTGAGCGCACTCGACTGGAGAACCTCCAGCGCGCACTCGACGATCGCGCTCGACAACGTGCTCCTGAGTCCAGTCGACGCCAACTTTTTCCACCTCCAACTCAGGTATACCGAACCTCGATCCAGAATCTAGCTACTGCTTGGGTAGCGGAGTCGATCCAACCCTCCCAGTCAGAAGCTGGTCGAGGTCTGGTGCAGATCCAAGCCTTGCTCCGGGCGGCAGGAGAGCAGAATACAGTTGTATCTTAGTTGCAGGATAGGATCCACAGCAGATCCATGATGGCAGACATAGTTTAGTCGACCCATAGCCCAAGATCGGCTCCGAGGCATGAGGGACGTGGGGATCGACGAGATCAGTATAGAAACCGAGAGCGGTATGATCGCCGAGTCGATCGTGATGATCGCCGTCGAGTGCCCACGCCTCCCCTGAGGAGCGGGTCGTACGTGCCTCGGCAGTATGAAGACAGACGCCCTCACAGTGTTGGGCGAGGTATTCCAATCGACCCCAGGGAACCAGGCTTTGATGCAAGATCTATTCTCGTGCAGGGCTTGGTCGACAGAAACAGAGCTCACCAAGAGGGCCATGATGGAGGTCCACAAACCAGCAATGGGGTGCATGTCTATGGTCCAGAGTGCTTCAGCAGAGCTATCAGAGTTGTGGTGATTCCCCCCAACTTCAGGTTGGCTTCTGGAGTTAGTAAGTTCACCGGGGAGTCCAAGCCTGACACTTGGCTTGAAGACTACCGAGTGGCTGTCCAGATTGGTGGTGGCAATGATGAAGTGGCCATGAAACACCTTCCTCTGATGTTAGAGGGCTCGGCTAGAGCGTGGCTGAATCAGTTAGCACCTGGCAGCATCTATACTTGGGAAGATCTCGCCCGAGTGTTTGTCAGAATGTTCAAGGGCACGTGCAAACGGCCGGCAGGTTTGACAGAGTTGCAGTGTTGTGTTCAGAAACCGAATGAAACTTTGAGGGATTATATCCAGAGATGGATCACCCTGCACCACACAGTAGAAGATGTGTCAGATCATCAGGCAATTTGCGCCTTTAAGGAAGGCATCAGATATCAAGAGTTGAATATGAAATTCGACTGGACATGAAATATGACTCTGGCTCGGATGATGGAAATTGCCACCAAGTATGCCAATGGTGAAGAAGAAGAACGGCTCCGGAGTGGCAAGCACAAAGCAGTCGCCCACGAAGCCGGAGGAGGAAACTCCGGTCGGAAA
>NW_021237898.1:0-503 GCF_002162155.2 Triticum dicoccoides | reverse complement strand
GAACTCACCCAAGAAGTTCATCGCACTAGTTCAAGAACAGCCCCTCGCGAGGCTGTTCCCCTTTGTATTGTTCGTCATCACCCCCTGAGGCAATCTACCACACCACACACTGGAGTAGGGTATTACACCACAATGGTGGCCTGAACCAGTATAAACCTCGTGTCCCTTGTGTGTTCTTATTTCTAGCTTAGATTCCTTGCGAGCCTCCGAGACGTC
This sequence comes from Triticum dicoccoides, assembly GCF_002162155.2. Lineage (NCBI taxonomy): Eukaryota > Viridiplantae > Streptophyta > Magnoliopsida > Poales > Poaceae > Triticum > Triticum dicoccoides. The sequence continues at coordinate 287 of NW_021237898.1, read as the reverse complement.
AGCTGGTAGGGGAAAGATCTCCGTGTGCACCCCAGATTTCAAACCTCAAGGGTCTGCCGAAACCTGAAATCCAACATTTGGCGCGCCAGGTAGGGGTGCGCTGGAATCTTTCTTCTGCTGTTCGCGTGTGATCTTCGGTCATGTCCATGGCTGACGCTCGCCGGGCTCGCGCCGAGCGTCGGGCTGCTCTCGCCACCCGCGTCGCCCAGACGGCGCCCGTCGGTGGACGCCCCCGTCATTCCCCGTAGCTTGCCGCCAACGCCGCCACCGGCCCGGTGGGGAACGAG
>NW_021237897.1:0-3204 GCF_002162155.2 Triticum dicoccoides | reverse complement strand
GCTGGAGGATTTAAGCGCCAAACAAGAGAAAGTTAATAAGCTTGCTAAGCATCTTGCCAACATTATGGTACCCAGGATATTGTTTCTTGAGATCTTCTGAAGTGCTTTCAGTTCTAGATTTGTTTTGCTACGGCATTTATTTGCGTTGGTCGCCAACTTTGACAACCAGTGTATATGATATGCTGCTTTGTTCCCTATATTTGCATTGGTGGCGAACTTTGATGCCCAGTGGATGTAATATGTGTAATAGCCGTGATAGCCTAGCGTTAGTTGCTTGCTTATTTATTTCCTTGTTGTCTTGTTTATTTGTTTGCTTGTAGTCATTGCAGTTCTTTTTCCGCGGTTAGCTAGTGGCTACAATAACCTATTTTTTAAAACTAGGCCACAATAACCATGGGCTAATATTTACTGTAGTGACACTGGGCCTCCTACTGGCCGTAGAAACAGTGGGCCTTCTACGGGCCGTAGAAACAATGGGCCTTCTACGGGCCGTAGAAACAATGGGCCTTCTGGGGGTCGTATCATCAATGGGCCTTATACGGGTCGTATGATCGATTGGCCAAACATGGGCCAAACAGACTGCATTATAGCCATAAACGGGCTAGAGTTGGAATCGTCCGTTGGGCCGACCATAACGGGCCATTGTTAATAGGCCGTATTTGATGACGCTATGAAAACGGCCCAACATATTAACGGACCACAAATGGGCCGACTGTAACCACGGGCTGAATTTGGCCCACAGGCAACGGGCCATAAGTAAACGAATGCTGGAAATGAGCCCAAGAATAAATGGGCTCTAAGAAGGCCAAAAGATAACATGGGCTGGAAACGGCCCAACGGAATAACGGGCCGTTAATGGGTATAATGTGATATACTATTCATTACGGGCCAGTTTCACCATGGGCCATTAATGGGTGTAAAGTGATACACTGTTCATTACGGGCCAGTTTCACCATGGGCCGTTAATAGGCCAAGAGTTACATAGGGCCTCATATGGGCCGAAAGACGTCATGGGCCATACATGGGCCAGAAGTAAAAACGAGCTGGAATCATATTGGGTGGCCTAGATGACGCTACTGGGCCTAATTCAGATAGGGCGTAACGGGCCTTGGGTTAGCGGGATGTAAATGGGCTATATGCGAACAGGCCATTAACAGGCTTCACATGGGCCGGTCTGCCACCTTTTGACCAAGTCAAACGGGCCGGCCTTTTCATAGGAATGGGCCTCTGTTGGGCCGTGCCACGTGTCAACGTATCATAAGCGCTTTCTGTCCAATGAGTGGATGACATCTGTCCCAACGATGAGCCGACACGTATTTCCTCCAGCCAATGATGATTTTACACGTGAAAAATCCCCATTGGTCGGGGCTGTTAACGGGTTATCGGATCCAAAACCCGACCCAATAGCTTAACGGCGTTCCGTTATGGTGGATGCCACGTGTTGGTCACCCTTGACAAAAGTTCTTCTATGACGCGGGATTTATCATCATGGAAGTGGACACTTTCGTGATGATAATTTTGGTAATGTCATGGAACACTTCTACGACAGCACAGGTATGACTATCTTGATTCTGTCATAAAATCGTCATGGATGTACATGCATGACAGAAAATGCGACCTACTGTGACAAACACGTATCATCACGAAAGTGTATTTTTTTGTAGTGAAGAGGAAATTCAAAACCTCCAAATATAATTGATGGAATTTTTCCAATAGAGTAGATACTATGAACTTGAGGTTGTTTCCTTGGAAAGTGTACCGTATGCTCATTACCATTAACATGAAAAGTGACATTGCATTTAGTGCAATCAATAACAGCCCTTGTAGTACTCAAAAAGGGTCTTCCAAAAATAATAGACATACTATCGTCCTCGAGAATATCAAGAATAACAAAGTCCGTTAAAATAGTAATGTTTGCGACTACGACAGGCACATCCTCACAAATACCGACAGGTATAGCAGTTGATTTATCAGCCATTTGCAAAGATATTTCAGTAGGTGTCAACTTATTCAAATCAAGTCTACGATATAAAGAGAGAGGCATAACACTAACACCGGCTCCAAGATCACATAAAGCAGTTTTAACATAATTTCTTTTAATGGAGCATGGTATAGTGGGTACTCCTGGATCTCCATGTTTCTTTGGTATTCCACCCTTAAAAGTATAATTAGCAAGCATGGTGCAAATTTCGGCTTCCGGTATCTTTCTTTTATTAGTGACAATTTCTTTCATGTACTTAGTATAAGGATTCATTTTGAGCATATCAGTTAACCGCATACGCAAAAAGATAGGTCTAATCATTTCAGCAAAGCGCTCAAAATCCTCATCGTCCTTTTTCTTGGATGGTTTGGGAGGAAAAGACATGGGTTTCTGAACCCATGGTTCTCTTTCTTTACCATGTTTCCTAGCAACAAAGTCTTTCTTATCATAACGTTGATTCTTTGATTGTGGGTTATCAAGATCAACAGCAGGTTCAATTTCTACATCATTGTCATTACTAGGTTTAGAATCATCATGAACATTTTTATTAACATTATCACTAGTTTCAGGTTCATTACCAGATTGTGTTTCAGCATCAGAAATAGAAATATCATTTGGATTCTCAGGTGTTTCGGCAATAGGTTCACTAGAAGCATGCAAAGTCCTATCATTTTTCTTTTTCTTCCTTTTAGAAGGACTAGGTGCATCTATATTATTTCTCTGAGAATTTTGCTCAATTCTCTTAGGGTGGACTTCAGGATACAAAGGTTCCTGAGTCATTCTACCAGTTCTAGTAGCCACTCTAACAGCATAATCATTATTATTACTATTCAATTCATTAAGCAAATCATTTTGAGCTTTAAGTACTTGTTCTACTTGAGTGGTAACCATAGAAGCATGTTTACTAATAAGTTTAGGTTCACCTTTAACATTAGCCATATAATCACTCAAGCGTTCAAGCATATTTGAATTGTATTTCAATTGTCTGCCAAAATAAGCATTGAAGTCTTCTTGCTTAACCATAAATTTATCAAACTCATCTAGCTAGCAAACTTAGTAAATGGGATTTCAGCTTTATCATATCTATAGAGAGAATTTACCTTTACTACCTGTGTCGGGTTATCAAGACCATGAGTTTCTTCAATAGGTGAAGGATTAAGATCATATGTTTCTTCAACAGGCAGTAAATTAAGATCGTGTATTTCTTCAATAGGAGGTAAATT
>NW_021237896.1:0-419 GCF_002162155.2 Triticum dicoccoides | reverse complement strand
GTAGCCACACGTCGTTGCCCCGCATTAAGCCAAGAGCACCACCCGGTCTGGCCAACCTGCAGCGCGCACCGCATGTGCACACTTTGGATCCGCCGTTGCCATCTTCGGCCGTCCCATCATCATGAACGATATATGCATTCACCTTGTCAGGCCATAATACCATAGATGTCACCACGACGCCAGACAGTGACGTCCTCCTGCACGTGTCTATCCACACGTGCCCACCGCCGAAAATCCGCTGCACCACCCCGCCGAGACCCTTAGTAGGCCTTGCGGTAGATGTAACATTGTTCCTCCTCTTGTCTCCTCCAGCCAACTCCTGCTCCAAAACGATGCCCCCATGAGGGAGAACGGTATCGAAGACGCTGTCATCGTCTGATCCGGAAGACCTAGATCTAGGGTTTCCCCCGGAACATCCC
>NW_021237895.1:0-539 GCF_002162155.2 Triticum dicoccoides | reverse complement strand
TGCATGCACACTGTGCTTTGCCTCCATGTATGGCCGTGCTCGTCCGCGCCATTGCTGGTTTTAGCCTCGCGGCCTGATGCCGCCGCCCACTATGTTGCCGGCTACCAATGGTCGCTGGCCTTTTCCGCGAGCTTCGGCGCCAACCTGGCCATCGCACATAGCAGTTTTTTTTCCTTCATGATTCTTGCCCACAATTCCTTTTCTCTTAATTAGAGTACTGGATCATGCCATGCATGTTATTCCTTGGTTTCCACCATTGCTTACTGATACTTGCCCACTATCCCGGCCGTTTGATGTGATTTCAACTGTATGTTCCCTCCTTAACATGCATGGTTCCCGCAAAAAAAAACATGCATGGTATGTCCCACAATCTTTGTTGATTCCCAAGCTACTTGTTGGGACTATTTTATGCGAACCATATGAATTGGTGGAATTCAATGCAAAAAAGTGAGGTGGGAAATCCCTAAATTTACTCATCGAGATGCACGATGCAATTTCATAGTCGCAAATGAAATATAAATTTCTATAACTTGTTTAAC
>NW_021237894.1:0-1015 GCF_002162155.2 Triticum dicoccoides | reverse complement strand
AGGGGCGCATACCGGATTATGCCTGCAGACATCATTGCCTACTGGAATGCTCATGCTACTGCAGAGGCTGCGGAGGAGCCTCAACAGTGGGATGAGTGGATGCCTGCTCCTCAGGATCCCTACTACCCTCCAGGCTAATGATCGATTACCAACTTAGGCCAAAAGCCTAAGCTTGGGGGAGTACGTGTTTCTCACCGACATTACATTAATGCCCACATATCATTCTATTTGTTGATGTTCACACTTTTTCATTGTATCATCCATGCTTAGATTTATTTTCTTGCTTTCTTCTGGTGTGTTTGAAAACTTTAGAAAAACCAAAAAAATTAGTTGTAGTAATTTACTTTCTATGCATGTTTAATAGTAGCACTAAAAAGAAAATCCAAAAAGATTTCCTTGCTCGTCTTTTGCTTATTCGGAGCTTTCCCATGTAAATATTTTTTCTCGTTTTTGCTTTTCCCTTTTTATTTGCTTGTTGAAGAAAACCAAAAACTCCAAAAAGATTTCAGTGTGTTTCTTTGAATTTCTTTTCCTTTTATTCGAGTTGTAACAAGGAGAAGACCACCATGAAAATGTTGATTGGCTCTCCTGTGAATAACTGTTGATCTAATAAAGAGCACATTTTACCATGTCTTCTCCTGTTGAATAAAATGTTTTGTAGATTCTAGCTTAGTCCATGGCACTCTTGCACTATTATTATTTTCATATTGTTTGGTCGTGCAAGTGAAAGGCAATAATGACGACATTCAATGAACTTGTCAGGACCCCGATTCCAAGCCACATCGATCTAGCTGGTAACACCTCATATCACTTTGCGGCCTCATGCACGGTATCCCACGGGTGTCGCCTTACCATGGCCCGGGACCGTTTGCGCCTTTTGGCTCACGTATATGATAGTGTCGCTAGCATCCATATGACAGAGAACCCGGGCCGACATGGCTAGTCGTGAACCCAAAGCGGCACAGACCTATGGAGACAGGCATACATGAAGCACATCGAGCATGTCGGTCATCAG
>NW_021237893.1:0-2192 GCF_002162155.2 Triticum dicoccoides | reverse complement strand
CACACCGTGCCTTCTCCTCCTCTGTCAGCGCTTTGGTGAGCCCCTGGTGTGGTTTACCATCATGTTGACCTCCTTGAGCATGCGTGGAAGCTTAATTAGTAGATGCCCGTTGCCATAGAAGATTGCCCATTGCCGTACGTCTGAATGGAAGATTAATTAGTCAATCATTGTGCACGTAGTTTTTTTTTGGCGGGTAATTTGCACGTATATTAGCCAGCCAAGGTACCAATGTGGTAGAATTGTTAGTTGGTCAATCAGTAGCTAGCCTGCGAATCAACCTGTGGTTGAGATGGTTAGGTGGACAGTGGTATCCCCAACCCATCAGGGTTTAAATCCTGGTGCTCGCATTATTCCTGGATTTATTTCAGGATTTCCGGCGATGCGCTTTCAGTGGGAGGAGACGTTCCCGTCGACGACGAGGCGCCTACGGTGACTTCGAAAATCTCAAGATGATATGCCGACTCAGTCTCTCGGAGGTGCTCATAGGGGTAGGGTGTGCGTGCGTGCGTTCATAGGCGTGAGTGTATGCGCGTGTATATGAGCGCCTGTGTCTGTATTGATGCTCAAAAAAAAATCAGTAGGTAGCCAGGACACGATGCATGCAAGCTATAGTATGCGTTCACGTAGCCACCAAAAAGGTTTGATGGTCAATTAGTGCGCATGTTCAAACCCTAAAAAAAGCTAGCGCCTATCCACAGTTCGGGAGCCCACCAAAGAAAAAAGGTGACAGGCCCAAAAGGAATGGAGAAGCAGCATGGTGGAAAAAGCTTCCAGAACTGACCTTGAACCAGGCAAACCGGCCTAACTCGTGCCTGGTATGAGGCCTGGCATGAGAATAACAAGCGAAAATGGGAAATTCGCGAAAGTGACAAGTCTGGAGCAATTCTGCCTAAATCGGGGCTCTTTTTTTTGGATCTTGCTCGAGTCTCGGCGTGGTTTCAGTAAAAAGCCTCAATGTCTAGGCGTGGTTCTAGTGGAAAGCCCAGTCCGGGCACCGGCCAGCCCAACTGCACGCATACACAGCCCAGGAGTACTGCTCGCTTGTGCATTTGCCTACGAGTCCGAAACATAACTATGTTCAACCCCGTATACACGAACAGTTCCATTGACGAGAAAATCCATATTTAAAATACACATTTACTTTTTTTCTCCATGTTTGACCGGTGGCCAATTTATGCGGATTAAGTGCAATATTTGACAACATATATGCAGTCAATATATTGCAGAGTACGGGAATTAACAGTGCAAAGAAAAAAAATATGAGTGCGGTCTTCTAATCCAAGTGTATCATGTGCAGGATAATGGGACCTCGCCGATGTACCTGGCCATCTTGCTGAAGAATGAAGGCATCGTTGACAAACTGTATAAAATGAGTGATCACGCTACAAGTCTTTCCTACTCTGGCCCAAACGGACCAAATGCATTACATGCTGCTGCTACCCGAGGACAAGGTAAGATGCTCGCACTATGAATGTTTCATTATAGCCAGGTTCTCCTAGTTGTGGAAGAGATTTTTCTGGATAGTTTAGAATTTATCATATGTAGACTGGGCATATGAATCTTTTGATTGGATTGGTGCGACATAACATGGAGAACCCATTAATTTGCAGCATTTGCGGAGAAGCTGTTAAGGTGGAACAAGGCCCTTTCAGTGCAAAAGGATGAAACAGGAAGTATGCCTCTTCACTTCGCCGCAGCCAAGTCGCCAAACTCATCTTATTCAACACAGTTTCATGACGATCTGCATGAATGGCGGAAGAGCAATTCAACCATCGCCAGACAAATGCGCAAGAAGCTCTTGTCTCTATTGGGGAGGGATGGCTGGCCAAAAGTCTGCCTCAAGCTGCTCGAAGCAAACCCAGCCGCGTTGTATGAGCCAGACCACCGTGGGTCATATCCAATACACATAGCTACCTCAGTGGGCGCGACCAGGAAGGTTCTCCTGTTTCTTAACAGGCACCGTGGCAGTGCCGGCCTGCGCGATGCGCGTGGCCGGACTTTCCTGCATGTCGCCGTCGAGAACATGGCTATGGGGATCCTGTATCATGCTACCAGGGATAAGTCGCTAGAATGGATTCTCAACATGCGCGACAAGGAGGGGAACACGGCGATGCACCTTGCAGTCCAAGGTGGGAGACTTCGAGTGTTCTGCCGTCTGCTTGGGAATCTGAAGGTAGGCCTGGATTTGCCAA
>NW_021237892.1:0-1150 GCF_002162155.2 Triticum dicoccoides | reverse complement strand
TGTGTGAAGTATTTTTGTTCTGGATAACATAAATAGATTATTGAATAGTTTGCACTAGAAATCACCTGACAAATATGCATATATGCAATATTTTTGGTCATATCCAAGGTAGTCATGTCCTCATCATCCTCCCCTTCTTGAAAATAAAGCCGTCCTCGGCGTTGCTTAATCTGAAATGTGGCTAACAAAAGAGACAAGGTGTACATGTTGTATATGTATATGTCATGCATTTTTACTTCCCTTGATTTTTGCATATATGACACATGAATAGATGAGTAACTTGCATAGTTCATAAAATCTAAAGCCAAAAAATTAGCACAAGAAGTAGAAGGCATGAAAATATTGCAACTCAGTTTGCACATATAAGTGAAGCTCTTATTCATTTCAAAAGATTGACAATGTTCATCATTAAACCATCCCAACATTGGTGAATAAACCTTACTTGCATCAAATTTACATGCTACAACATGCTTAAATAAGAAAACAAGCAATAAGTCATTCAATACAGAATCATCACCAAGATTAGAGGTCATATCAAAATGATTAAACATTGGTTCTTTTGCATCAATAGTTAATTCAATGGGTGCACTCAAAATTGTTGGTATTTCAGTTGTTTGATCACATGGCAAAGTCAAATTATCAACGTAGTCCTCTAAAATAGGTGGTGTGATTAAAGTAGTGGGTAGCTCATCAGATGGTGCATTCAAATTGACAAGGCATTCATCATTCTCATGTAGAGATGGAAGATCAGTACCTTTGTCATTACCTCTTATGATCAACTCAGATGATGTAGCCACTCTCGGGGGCGATGTGTCACATGGTGGAGGTGATGTAGTCCTGACAACAATGGATGTGGTTGTCATAGTATGCCTAGTAGTTGAAGGAACAATCATATCAACTCTTGGAATGTGCACCGTGCGCTTGTTCTCCTCGTGGCCAACACGTCGTTTTATTTCCTGTTCAGCTTTGCAAGCAAGATGAAACAAATGGTCCATAGGATAACACTCTTCATGAATTAGTATCTCTTGAATATCACGGTTTAATCCTCCCCAAAATCTATCCATAAAATCATCTTCACTTTCTTCTAAAGAGGAATGCAACAAGGTAGTTTGTAAATCATCATAATATTTTGTTACAGTTTCACTACCTT
>NW_021237891.1:0-386 GCF_002162155.2 Triticum dicoccoides | reverse complement strand
CTACTGCTTAGAGTTGAGTCCGGTCTAATTCATCGGGAATGAATTGGAACGTGGTGAACATGTCCTACCATTGAGAGCTAAGTGTGTGAACACGATTTGGTAAAGGTAGCGGTGATAGGCCATGTAGGAGTACATGGTGGGTTGTCTCATTGCAGCCGTCCTCAGGAACTAAGTCCTATGTTTGTGATCCATGAACAGTTACTACCACACATTGGGTTCCGGTAACTCGGCCCCTCTCGGCTTATTAATCAACTCGATCTCTGTCCAGGAGTTGCAACTAGTTTCTGGTGTTTGTAGGTAGTGTTAGTAGTCTACCAAGTGGCACCCGGTATGGGTGGGCTTGGGATAGACTAGACACAGTGGCACGGTGTACCAAGTGGCACCCG
>NW_021237890.1:0-1057 GCF_002162155.2 Triticum dicoccoides | reverse complement strand
CGGATCTCCTCATGGATGGAACCCGAATAGGCGATAAACCTGGACTAGAGACTCGAGTGTTTAGGTAGGTCGTGGTCTACACCCACGTCGGCTTTCGCTTGAAGTCTGCCGAGCACATGTCGTGTGCAGACGCTAAGTGGTGGAAACATGTATGAAGAAGTACCCCCCTGCAGGGTTAACATCATCTATTCGAATAGCCGTGTCCGCGGTAAAGGACTTCTGGGTTGCCTATATCAGTTCATAGACAAGTGAAAGTGGATACCCTAAAATACGCAAGATAAGCGTGAGTGCTATGGATGGCGTTCTCGTAGGGAGACGGGAGCGGATCCATAGTGGTGTATTGATATGGTGAATATGTGGACTCGTGTGCGCCACCTCAAAAAGTTACTTGCTGTCGTAGTTCAGGATAGCCACCGAGTCAAAGCTGGCTTGCTGCAATTAAACCCCACCATCCCTTTGTTGATAATGATGCATATGTAGTTAGATCTGATGTAAGTCTTGCTGGGTACATTTGTACTCACGTTGCTTAATTTATGTTTTTGCAGAGAGACTTCAGTCTCACTGGTAGTTCCGCGTGGACTTCGACGTTTAGCTTGATACCTCAGCTACGATCTTGTGCCCTCGGCAGGATCTGGTAGATAGTCAGGCTTCTCAGCCTTTTTCATTTATAGATGTCTGTACCCAGACATGATAGCTTCCGCTTGTGCTTTGATTTGTATGCTCTGAATGTTGGGTCATGAGACCCCTGTTTGTAATATCCCGCTCCTCGGAGCCTATTGTATATAATACTTGAGTCGTAGAGTCATGTTGTGATGCCATGTTGTATTTGCACATATCGAGCATATTGTGTGTATCTTATTGAAATGTTTGGTATGTGTGGGATCTGACAACCTAGTTGTTTATCCTTGGTAGCCTCTCTTACCGGGAAATGTCTCCTAGTGTTTCCACTGAGCCATGGTAGCTTGCTACTGCTCCGGAACACTTAGGCTGGCCGGCATGTGTCATTCTTCATTCCTGTGTCTGTCCCTTCGGGGAAATGTCACGCACTGAGTACCGG
>NW_021237889.1:0-606 GCF_002162155.2 Triticum dicoccoides | reverse complement strand
ATGTCAAATAATCCCATCTCTTGCTTATCACACTATTTGTATCGTTCTGCTTTCATAGCAGCCCTTTTTAATAAACAATACATAGCTCTTATCTATTATTGTATTCATCTATTTTTATACAAATATGTTCAGTCATGACATTATGCAACTATACACTTTGGTATGGCCAATACACCAGGGGCTTAAGCACCCCATAACACGGTGTGAGAAGACCGAACACTCTCACTAGTGCGGCACCCCGAACTTATAGCACTATATGCATCGGCTCCGAATCATGTCTTGGGTCAATAGTTGGGTTTGCCCGACTCCCATGTTTTGGTACCTTATGTTCCGCAATTTTGGCTAAGGTAGCGCTGGGAGGACTACTGCGATTGTGCCCCAGTTGAGCTGGGTTAACACCTAAGTAGAGAAAGCTAAAACTGACCGTCATGATAGTGCACCGGTTGCTGTTCACGAGGTTTTCCGAGTCCCTAAAGACTTATGCCGCTTAGAGCGAGGAGCCGGATTTATCTTGCCTAGGCGTGGATAGCGCCCCGAACTCGGTCTTTCGAATACTAGGGGCTTCGCCGAAATTTAAAATTATAGCATTCTATGGCTAAGTGAGAG
>NW_021237888.1:0-759 GCF_002162155.2 Triticum dicoccoides | reverse complement strand
AATCTCCGGCCATCGACTGAAGACCAGGTTTTCATCCGGATCCGTCCCAAGTAATCCATCCGACAACATGTGCATCGTGTCGACCGCACTCAAAGCCCCAGATCTAGCCGCCTAGATCCGGCGACCAACCACAACAGCAGTGCCACCGTAGGAGCCCTGGCGCACCGGCCACTGCCTGAGTGTGCCACCACTGGAGCCTAGGAGGAGGGCTCCCACCCCGCCTCGCCAAGTCGCGAAAGCCGCCGAGATGGATCCCACGCGCTCGTCACCGTCTCTGATCCGAACCAATCCGTAGATCAGATCGCCGTCACAGATCTGCCTTGGACAGGGGCTGCACCAAGCCATGCTGCCGCGGGAAGCCCTAGCTTCACCAGACGCCACCATCCAGGGCCGCCGCCCCGGGATCCAGAAAGAACATTGCCGCTGCCACCAGCCATGTTCCGCAGCCGATCGGCCAAGCCGCCAGCCACTGTGACCTATGCCGCCATGACCATGCAAGCCCACCGAGCAGCTTGCGCCACTAGATCTTCCACGAAGCCCGCAGCTCCGCCGCCTCCTCCCATCACCACGCCGCCACCTTGCGCCGTCGCTAGACGAACGGCTGCACCGCCGCGACACAGATTAGGGAGGAGGGCCCTTGAGCCACGAGTGACCCGCCTCACCCAATGCAATGCGGGAGGAAAGGGAGCCGCCACCGCCGCCGTCAGCCGCCCGGGGCTTCGCCCGGCGACCTCCTCCAACGGCGGCGTAGGGGAGGGA
>NW_021237887.1:0-1716 GCF_002162155.2 Triticum dicoccoides | reverse complement strand
GACAGAAGGAGCAGTGGCGAGCGCCCCCACCTCGCCCTCCACTTATCTGGGTTCACCTATAAGCCCTTTCCCAACAGTGGAGTGGATATTAGTTACCTCCACTCGTTCTAGTACTAGACTTCATAGACACCTTTTTGATCAGTAAATGTATATGGTAGATGATTTTAAATATGTTGCAAATTTTTCATAATGTGAACCTCTAATTCAGATTCTTAAGTACGTGGACAAAATGTCTACGACATTTCTTATGCATTTCCTGGAATTCTATGTGGGACATTTCTCATCTCCCCCTAAAGCCCAAAAATGTCTTTACTGCAAAACCAATGGGTGCCCGGGCTGCAAATAACTTCATCACTAGGGTTAAGGGATTTGACAGATTAACAATCATATTGCATTTATTCCTCACATAGATCCCAAATATATGTGAAGGCCCTTACTGGAGGCTGGGGTGGTGATATCGTTATGCAACCGAATTACCGTGGATGGGAAATACTCCATGGATTTCCACATGCCAAACTACAAGGGGACGCCGTATTATAAATTTGATCACATTTAGACCAAATATGCGGTGTGTGAGACCACGTGTTTGTGAACATGTTTGCAATAGCCAATCGCAAATGGCACTGAATTGAGGGGAGAGTAACTTGCTTCTAGCTAGCTAATAATAGTCCACATTAGGATGTGAATTACTGAATTCTTCATTTCCTGCCATTTCATTCGGAGCATGATACATACTTTTTTAATGAAAAACAGGATACATACATATGCAATAGCAATGTTGTATATCATGTAATAATGTTGGATTACACCTCATGAATGAAGTGTGGTTTAAATTAGCTACTCAGTGATGCATGCATATTTTCAAGTAAGATGTATGTGAAAATGAACAAGGAAAAATATTACTTGAGATTTATCAAGCTAAATGTAGGCGTGCTAGCTAATATTGAATTGATTGGTAAAAAAAAGCATTCATTCAAGTGGCAGAGGTACACGGTATTAACATGTCAATAACTTGCTGCCACGGATTGTAATGATGCTTAGGCTGGTCGTAGTGGGAAGAATCATATTACTAGTGTATGATACTACATTTGTATTGCATAGTATCATAAATTAGTATCATAGGTAGTATCATAGCTAGGTCCAGGGTTCAATTACCTCAAGCTAGCGCAAGTTAAGGATGATTATCATTGGTACAAATGTCACAAACACATTTTTAGAAAAATGTAATTAACACTTTTTAGCATAAATGTAATTAATAATTGGCACATGAAGCTTCGTGAGCTAATATTTGGAGGGCCGTAAAGAATTAACTGTGATGAGCCTAGAGTGTTCTAATTAAAAGGGCTAGGGCCCAGAGAGATAAGCTCTTAATGAACTCTTGATGTATGCTCCGCTTCCAAACACAAAACCATCCAGTTATTGTCAATCGGTTACATATGCATCTTCTAAGTTGTCGCGCCAATCTTTTGTTATATATTACAATGCAACTACCTGAATCTCGATGAAATCTTTCCTAATTCATTAGGTTGTCTCCTTATCATATTAATAAATAATCAATGGCTTCTAGTCGTTCGAATTTAGTTGATACGTAGAAGATGCCTCACCCAATCGGGACGGCCGCCGCGATGGATATGGTGCAGATGGACATTCCTCACCCATCATGGTTCAACACTGGGACAGAGATGGAGATATGACAATTGCTTATGTCTCTACCGC
>NW_021237886.1:0-421 GCF_002162155.2 Triticum dicoccoides | reverse complement strand
TTGCACTTTATGATCACTGGTGGCGAACTTCGATGCCTAATGGATGTAATATACCATAAATCCTTTATTGTATAGTGTAGGTTTTACTGTAAGTTACTATATCGTAATTTCTTTATTGTATAAAGTAGGTTTGTTCTTAATTCCTACTAGTTACTGCAATCATTTGCTATCTGAGAAAAAATCTGATGTAGTCTACCCGGCCGAAACATTCGCCTGTAACGGGCCTGGTTTTTAGCAGGCCACAAGTGGGCCGGCCTGCATCTTTCTTTGGCCCGAATGGCCATTGGGGCCTTCGCCCTTTGCTCCAGGCCCACAACTTACTCCGGCCTATATTCGGCCCAAATTTTAGTTGGGCCTTTTGTGAACCCAATGCTTAGTTTGGCCCATGTAGCATTGGGCCAGTAACAGGCTGAATATTCTG
>NW_021237885.1:0-580 GCF_002162155.2 Triticum dicoccoides | reverse complement strand
TGAGTATGCCATTCTACCGACCCCCGCCAATCGATTGCTGTGATTTGCCTTAGGCTGATATAGAGAGTCTCAATGATCTCTATATCAAAGGTAATTCTTTTTGCCACTTAAGGGGAGATATCTACGAGTCACGGTTCCGAAGGTGTCTCGTTGTGGTATCATGGCAACTCAACTCCTCGCTACGTTGACAACCGTTCACCACCTTCTTAGGTGTGGAATCGTTGTCTACCTAGTGAACCTTCGTCATCCGTTTCTTTCCACCCCTCTTGATGTGTATCTCGTGTCTCAATCCGAGAGATGGTCCTATGTCTCATTCCGTGAGTTAATCCTGAGTTGTTCGACCTTCGAGAAGAACCATTCTTTTAGGATCTTTCCTTTCCTCTCGTTGTCATGTTAGTTGGAGTTCTCAGAGCAAGACTTCGAGACAAAGATGGTGATCAAATCAACGCTTTGATAAAGTGCACCCTGGATCGTGAAGATTGTGCTAGTTTGCGTTTCCCCTTCACCCTACCCTACGCTTGAATCTCGGGACTAGATTTTTGTTTAGTGGGGGTGAGTTGTCACAGCCCTAGAATATTGT
>NW_021237884.1:0-1478 GCF_002162155.2 Triticum dicoccoides | reverse complement strand
TGAAATCACTCGACTAAATTTGTCAGGATCATTATCAGCATTCTGAGCTCTTCCATGATATCAATCAAATGTTTGATGGGGATTACCATCCTAGTCCCCAAGTAATTTGTATTGTCATCAACTACTTTCTTGCCTTCTTCCAACACAATCTTTTTCGTGTTTTGTGATTATACCTTGAGTTCCTTCCTATCCAGCATTTGTTCTTCTTTACCTTGGAGTATTACCATCTTTTATGTTAAGAATGTCGTGAGAATTTCACCACCTCTTAAGAATTCTTGGTATAGTGATACTTCTCACAAGCACCATTCTTTCTTGATCCACGTATTGACTAACCGGGAATATCAACAATTGAATGGTGCTGTTTGGATTCTGTACTTCTAGCAAGCCTATTGCTTTGAAGTTATTCATTCTTAGATTATTAGTTATGGAATCACCATTCCAGCATTGATCATGCTACCTAAGTGTTGGGGAACGTAGTAATTTCAAAATTTTCCTATGCACACGGGAGATCATGGTGATGCATAGCAACGAGAGGGGAGAGTGTTGTCTACGTACCATCGTAGACCGAAAGCGGAAGCGTTAGAACAACGCGATTGATGTAGTCGTACGTCTTCACGGCCCGACCGATCAAGCACCGAAACTATGGCACCTCCGAGTTCTAGCACACGTTCAGCTCGATGACGATCCCCGGACTCCGATCCAGCAGGGTGTCGGGGAAGAGTTCTGTCAGCACGACGGCATGGTGACGATCTTAATGTTCTACCGTCGCAGGGCTTCGCCTAAGCACCGCTACAATATTATCGAGGACTATGGTGGAGGGGGGCACCACACACGGCTAAGAGATCTTGGAGATCAATTGTTGTGTCTTAGAGGTGCCCCCTGCCCCCGTATATAAAGGAGCCAAGGGGGAGGGGGCGGCCTGCCAAGGAGGGCGCACCAAGGGGGAGTCCTACTCCCACCGGGAGTAGGACTCCCTTCTTTCCTAGTTGGAGAAGGAGAAGGGGTGAAGGAGGAGGAAGAGGGGAAGGAAAGGGGGGGGGCGCCGCCCCCCTCTCCTTGTCCTATTCGGACTAGGGGAGGAGGGGGCGCGGCCAGCCCCTTGCCTCCTCTCTTCCTCTCCACTAGGGCCCATGTAGGCCCATTAAGCCCCCGGGGGGTTCCGGTAACCTCCCGGTACTCCGGTAAAATCCCGATTTCACCCGGAACAATTCCGATATCCAAATATAGGCTTCCAATATATCAATCTTTATGTCTCGACCATTTCGATACTCCTCGTCATGTACGTGATCACATCCGGGGCTCCGAACAACCTTCGGTACATCAAAAACTATAAACTCATAATATAACGGTCATCGTAACGTTAAGCGTGCGGACCCTACGGGTTCGAGAACTATGTAGACATGACCTAGAACTGTTTCCGGTCAATAACCAATAGCGGAACCTGGATGCTCATATTGGCTCCTACATATTCTACAAAG
>NW_021237883.1:0-1450 GCF_002162155.2 Triticum dicoccoides | reverse complement strand
GACGATTTTCTTAGCCTGCAAACTAAGGGAGAAAAGCTCAATCGTTGAGCTTGTGCTCAGATTGTCTGAGCACAACAATCACTTGAATCGAGTGGGAGTTGATCCTCCAGATGAGATAGTGATGTTTCCCCAAAGTCATTGCCACCAAGCTGCTAGAGCTTCGTGATTAACTATAACATATCAGGGATAGATATGATGATCCTTGAAATATTCATGATGTTTGACACCGCGAAAGTAGAAATCAAGAAGGAGCATCAATTGTTGATGGTTGGTGAAACCACTAGTTTCAAGAAGGGCAAGGGAACAAAGGGATACTTCATGAAACGGCAATTCAGCTGCTGCTCTAGTGAAGAAACCCAAGGTTGAACCCAAACCCGAGACTAAGTGCTTCTGTAATAAGGGGAACAACCACTGGAGCAGAATTACCCTAGATACTTGGTAGATGAGAAGGCTGGCAAAGTCGATAGAAGTATATTGGATATACATTGTGTTAATGTGTACTTTACTAGTACTCCTAGTAGCACCAGGGTATTAGATACCGGTTCGGTTGCTAAGTGTTAGTAACTCGAAACAAAAGGCTATGGAATAAACGGAGACTAGCTAAAGGTGAGCTGACGATATGTGTTGGAAGTTTTTTCCAAGCTTGATATGATAAAGCATCGCACGCTCCCTCTACCACCGAGATTGGTGTTTGCGTTGAGCATAGACATGATTGGATTATGTCTATCGCAATACGGTTATTCATTTAAGGAGAATAATGGTTACTCTATTTTTGAATAATACCTTCAATGGTCTTGCACCTAAAGGAATGGTTTATTGAATCTCGGTCGTAGTGATACACATTTTCATGCCAAAAGATATAAGATAGTAATGATAGTACCACTTACTTGTGGCACTGCCATGTAAGTCATAATGGTATAAAATGCATGAAGAAGCTCCATGTTGATGGATCTTTGGACTCACTCGTTTTTGTAAAGTTTGAGACATGCGAACCATGTCTATTGGTGTATATGCATGAAGAAACTCCATGCAAATGGATCGTTCGGACTCACTTGATTTTGAATCACTTGAGATATGCAAATCATACCACATGGGCAAGATGACTGAAAAGCCTCATTTTCAGTAAGATGGAACAAGATAGCAACTTGTTGGAAGTAACACATTTTGATGTGTGCAGTCGAATGAGTGCTGAGGCATGCAGTGAATATCATTATGTTCTTACTTCACAGATGATTCGAGTAAATGTTGAGTATATTTACTTGATGAAACACAAGTCTGAATTATTGAATGGTTCAAGTAATTTCAGAGTGAAGTAGCAGATCATTGTGACAAGAGGATAAAATGTCTATGATATGATCATAGAGATGAATATCTGAGTTACGAGTTTTGGCACACAATTAAGACATTGTGGAAATTGTTTCGCAATTAATACCGCCTGGAACACCATAAT
>NW_021237882.1:0-395 GCF_002162155.2 Triticum dicoccoides | reverse complement strand
CCTATCCAAGCCCCCCTCTCCGGGATCCCTCATTAAGCAAGTCCAGGTAATATCTCTTCTTGACGATCTTTTTCTCGATCTTGATCGTGTTTTTTCATCTAACACGTAGTACTAGTACTAGTAGTACAACTTTCTGGGTGATCTTGCATGTGATTTTACTGTGCCAAATGACGGTTCTAAATTCCTCTTTTGACCAAAACATGAGAGAGGTTGACAATGATTTCTTATAGATTACTTTCAACTACTCCCTCTGTCCCAAATTTCTTGTCTTAGATTTGTCTAGATACGGATGTATCATTTTTGTATTAGACACATCCGTATCTAGACAAATCTAAGACAAGAATTTTGGGACGGAGGGAGTACTTTATGAACATCAATGCTACCTTTGAAGAGGG
>NW_021237881.1:0-1159 GCF_002162155.2 Triticum dicoccoides | reverse complement strand
CAGGACTCCGATACTCAATGCGTGACATTTCCCCGAAGGGACAGACACCGGAACGAAGAAGGACACATGCCGGCCAGCCTAAGTGTTCCAGAGCAGTAGCAAGCTACCATGGCTCAGTGGTAACACTAGGAGACATTTCCCGGTAAGAGAGGCTACTAAAGATAAACAACTAGATAGTCAGATCCCACACATACCAAGCATTTCAATAGCATACACACAGTATGCTCGATATGTGCAAATACAACATGGCATCACAATCATGACTCTACGACACAAGTACTTTATTTAAGGCTCAGGGAGCCATACATAATCATACACACAGGTACGGGTCACACGACCCAGCATTCAAGTCATACAGTCATACAAACCAGCAGCGGAAGTAACTTGTCTGAGTACAGACAACTAGTAAAATAAAAGAGGCTTGGAAAGCCTAGCTATACTACGTGGTCCTTCACAAGCTCAGGATCACCACCTGGGCCTTAGCCTACTCATTGATGTCAACGTCTACGTAGAACCCATCAGAAGGGGTTGCAGCGTCTTCTGTAAAAATGTAAATTATAGCAACATGAGTACAAAGGTACTCAGCAAGACTTACATCAGATCCTACATACATGCATATTATCAAGAAGGGTTGGTGGAGTTGTTGCAGCAAGCCGGCTTTGACTCTTGGCTAGGCTAACCTACGAGACTCCAACTTGAAATGGTTTTGCGTACACAAGTCCACTACTCACCAATTCAATACACTACCGAGGATCCACCTCCGTCTTCCTACGGAAGAGCCATCCTCGGCACTCACCCTTATCTTGAGGTTTTTAGTAGTTTCCATTTACTTGTCTATGAACTGTATAGGCAACCAAGTAGTCCTTTACCGCGGACGCGGCTATTCGAATAGATCATGATAACCCTGCAGGGGTGTACTTCTTCATACACGCTCTCACCACTTACCGTCGTTTACACGACATGTACTCGGCAACCTTCAAGCGGAAGCCCAACGTGGGTGTCGGCCACGACCTACCTAATCACCTAAGCCTCCAGTCCAGGTTTATCGCCTATTCAGGTTCCATCCGCAGGGAGTCCGGCCGAGGTTTCCCATACGGCCCCGAACGATGTGAACAGGGTTCCCGAGATACCTAACGGGTATTCGGTACACCCGGCCACG
>NW_021237880.1:0-1176 GCF_002162155.2 Triticum dicoccoides | reverse complement strand
TCGCGTTACCGTTAACTTCAACACTTCTGGTCTGGATCCTGGAGGCTCAATTGTTGACGTGTCCGTGCCTGGAGAGTATTGCATGGACGAGGTCACTGCCGAAGATAGCGCTGCTATCAAAGCAGTCAGATACATAGAGACTATGACCAACACGGTTGTCAGAGACATAAACTATGCAAAAACAAAGCGCCAGGAAAATCGTATCGCCTTCCTTGAAAATCGGATCAAAGAATCAGAAGTCAAAGGCAAGAAGCTTAGCAGAGGTTGGCATCTGTCTACCAGATATATGTACTACTTTTCTGAACAAATGCGAAATGCGGCTGCGATGAACCTCCCTTTTGGAGATCTCCCAGATGTAGTTGAATACAGGAGCGGTCGTCTCGCAAGGGCGCTGCAAAGAAGAATGTAATGATGAATATCCTTTACCCCAGGATATCACCAGCTGCATTATCCGTGGAAATATCTTCTAATTCTATACATAGGATGATTAGGATCTGCCCGTTTGTTTATGCACTGCTACCATCTAGGTTAAACTAGGCTCTATCGAACATGCCTTTTATCGTTTAATGAGATGAAGGCAGTGATTCCCTCGTTTCATATTTACTATTATGTACCATTTTTACACTGTCATTTGTGCCTGATCTCTACCATGCTTCCTGTGCTCAGCCAATTTAATTATGCATATCCTTTGTCTGACAGAATTATCATAGCTTCATCCTCACCCAATTAATTTCTCTTTTTCATAGATGATGATATGGAGATCATAGAGATTTCGGGTACATATCTACTCGGATGTATATTAGATAAGCTCGACCTTCCAACACCGCGCTATCACTCTCAGACACATCCAAGGGGCCAGTTTGTGGCTGATGTTACATTTTATCCCTCGAAAGAGCATCTGCGACACCCGCCTACACCGGTCCAGCTCTCGAGCTCTCCCCTGGATAACTTGCAGAGCACAATAGATGTAGTATCTCAAAAGGCAATACACTATATGGAAGATAACCAAAGGAAGGTCTTGCAAGACTACAACTATATTGAATTGAAAAGATCAGAGGAGGCCAACTTACAACTTACTGACCTACTAGCTGAGAAAGATGAAAGGATCAAAGGATTAGCAACGACCACTGGTAACTACATAGGTACTGTCTTTTCAATCTGTGATCGGATATCTTC
>NW_021237879.1:0-486 GCF_002162155.2 Triticum dicoccoides | reverse complement strand
AGATGGGAATTTGTTAATGTCCGGTTGTAGATAACTTGACACCAGATTCGAACTAAAACGCATCAACCGCGTGTGTAGCCGTGATGGTCTCTTTTCGGCGGAGTCCGGGAAGTGAACACGGTTTCTGAGTTATGTTTGACGTAAGTAGGAGTTCAGGATCACTTCTTGATCATTGCTAGTTTCACGACCGTTCCTTTGCTTCTCTTCTCGCTCTTATTTGCATATGTTAGCCACCATATTTGCTTAGTGCTTGCTGCAACTCCACCTCATTACCCTTTCCTATCCATAAGCTTAAATAGTCTTGATCTCGCGGGTTTTGAGATTGCTGAGTCCTCGTGACTCACCAGATACTATAACAACAGTTGCAGGTGCCGATGATACCAGTGCAGATGATGCAACTGAGCTCAGATGGGAGCTCAACAAAGACCTTGGTTGTTGCTATGTTTCGTTTCATGTTGATCAGTAGTGGAGCCCAGTTGGGACGAT
>NW_021237878.1:0-1750 GCF_002162155.2 Triticum dicoccoides | reverse complement strand
TCTCTCCTTGCTGGATCAAGGCGTGGGAGACGTCACCGGGCTGTACGTGTGTTGAACGCGGAGGTGCCGTCCATTCGGCGCTAGGATCTCCGGTGATTTGGATCACGACGAGTACGACTCCTTCAAGCCCATTCTCTTGAACGCTTCCGCTTAGCGATCTACAAGGGTATGTAGATGCACTCTCCTTTCCCTCGTTGCTGGTTTCTCCATAGATAGATCTTGGTGACACGTAGGAAAATTTTGAATTTCTGCTACGTTCCCCAACAGTCATCACCTTCTTCACTACCGGAACAGAGTGCTACCCCGACGGCCAAAACAATGCCGACGATGCCCGTCGGCTTCTTCCGAGATATGCCGACAGCCTGGCCTTGGCCGTCGGCGTATAATGGCCGTCGCGTTACACAGAGCTAAGCCGACGGCACCCGTCGGCATAGAACGACCGTCGGCCTAGCTGCAAGCACGCCGACAGCTGCCGTCGGCTTACAACGGCTGTCGGCATACTCGTCGGCCCGACGCCCCCGCTGGTGACGGGCGGCTAACGTCGTCAGAGCTATGCCGACGGATGAGACGGGGGGCCGTCAGCATAGGTCCGCATGCCACGTCATCAATCCGGCCGCACCGTCCAGAACATATGCCGACGGCTGCCGTCGGCATATCTGCCACGTCAGCAATCCGCGGCACGCCGCCCGCCGCCTAAACCCTGGTCGTCTCTATGCCGACGGCTATAGTTAGATTTTTTTTCATATATATTTTTTTATCCTTTTTTATGTATTATTATATCAACTAACATGCAGCATGTTAAATATAAACATACATATGAATATATATGTAGTTTGTATTTTTTTCATATATTATGAATATATATATATACATATATATATATATAGTTTGTATTTTTTCGAGCACGTTAATAATGTGCGGTCATGTTCTTTTGAATGTAGATCCTTATATTTTATTAAAATCAAAAATAGCTATGCCGACAGAAGTTTTGTGGCGGTTGCAAACGCCCGACACCCATCTCCAGAGTGTGACCCCCCTCACGTCCGCGGTGTGCCCCCCTCATGGATGGCGCCACCGCCGGCACCTGGAGGGGGGAAACGGACGCGTCGGGTCTACACGGAGTGGATGTAGCTGTGGGTTTGGCCCGGATGTTGCTCCCGGGTGTCCCTACGGGCCGACCTGACACAACCGGGTGGAGAGGTCCACTGGTAAGAGCCCGTCCGTGGGAAGTCAAAAGGCTAGATCTCGTGGTCAACCGCTCCAGGGTTAGGCGGGACGGGGGCCCTGGGGGAGGGGGTAGCAATGACACCGGAGCATCGTACCGGACCCTCATACATGCGAGGTGGTCTTGTGGCATGTCCAAAGAGGCGACACGCATCTCCGGGATGTGGCCCCCGTCAAGGACGGCGCCGCCGCCGGCACCTGGAGGGGGGAAACAGATGCATCGGGTCTACACGGAGTGGATGTAGCTGTGGGTTTGGCCCGGATGTTGCTCCCGGGTGTCCCTATGGGCGGATCTGACACAACCGGGTGGAGAGGTCCACTCGTCAAAGCCCGTCCGTGGGAAGTCAAAGGGCTAGATCTCGTGGTCGACTGCTCCTGGTTTAGGCGGGACAGGGGCCCTCGGGGGTAGCAATGCCACCGGTGCGTCATACCGGGCCCTCATACATGCGGGGTGGTGTTGTGGCATGTTCGAAGAGGCGGCACGCATCTCCAGGGTGCGCCCCCCTCACGGACAGTGCCGCCGCCG
>NW_021237877.1:0-1942 GCF_002162155.2 Triticum dicoccoides | reverse complement strand
AGCAGCACCAACAGTTTGGCCAAACGCAAGAGGAACACGGCTCGCTCGGCGAAGGTCTATTTCGCGACGTGGAGGTAGTCGTTGTTGTTGTTGTTGGAGAGGTGCGTTAGGTGCAGCGGGTGGTGGTGGTGGAAGACGCGCGAGCAATTCATTAAATCTGTTATCGAGCTTTGTTTCGAACGTCTTCTCAAGGCCAGTGATCTTCTCCATGGCCTCTTCAAAATTGTTCAGCACATCTTGTACCTGTTCAGTCATCATTTGCTGAAACTTATCATGAAGCTCCTTGTTCGATAAGTTCTCCCAGTCAATCTCGTCGGCTTGTGATCCTGGCATGGTTAGCAGCAATAGAAACACACAAGAATATGATCCTACAGACTACTAAGAAGTGGTGGTGGTGTATCACAAATCCGTCAAGCAAATCTCAAATTCTTACCAGTTGTTACCCAGCAGCAGGCGGTGATCGGCAACCGTTGTAGTCAAAAACTCTCAAAGCTTGGATAGAGCGATTACCAGGGAGAGTCAAACACACGACGTAGATGTATGTGGAGCTGGGAAGGCTTATAGTATGGTAGCAAAAAGGGTCAGCAATAATCAATTCAGAGATGCAAAGTTGAATAAACGCTCAACGATGGTACTGTGCTGGTCCTAGGCTAGACTGTGCTAGAGACGCGAGCCTAGAACACCAACAAAATCACGGCGCGACACGTAAACAAGGGAAAAGCACACTCTGAATTTTTTTTTTCGCTTTTTTTTGCGCTCTTTCTTTTTGCGCTGATTTTTTTTTTTGCGAAAAATCACTATAATGGCGAGTATCTCAAAACTCTTCCTAGCTCAAACTGACAGGATGGGCACGAAATTTTTCGACTAATTTTTTTTTTCGACTGCCCGGACCCAAAAACTGGAAACGGGTCAAAAAAAACTTCCTATAATGGCACCTGTCTCAAAACACTCAGAAACACCTAAAAATAGGATAGCCAGAAATTTTTTCGAAAAATGCGTTTTCGAAAAATTTTGGGCCTAAACGAAGCGTGGCTACCCGACTTTTTTTTTCGAAACCTACTCCGGCAAGGAAACACGAATCGGAATCTGGATGGATCCCGAAAACAAACCTAATAAGCAAGGAACTCGGATTGGTGGTGGATATATGGTGGTGGTATATGGCAGCGGTGGTGGTAGCGGTGGTAGTATATGGATATGGATCGGTGGTGGTATATGGACACGGATTGGGTGCGGTGGTGGTAGATGGTAGGGGCGATGATGATGGTGCGGCGGCGGCGTGACAACTTATGACCAGAACTCGAAACTCTAAAAGACTAGACTCTAAGACCAGCAACTAGACACGACGATGCAACCGCAAATTCAACAAAGCAAAACCCTAAAAAGATTATGCAAAGGCTCAGATTGGTTCGGATATGATGAACTAACCCTAATTTTTTTTTTTGGCTTTTTCGTGGACTGTAGGTATGAAGAACAGACTCGATCTAAACTACGAAAAACTGTAAAATCTCACCGAGCAACCTGGAAATCTGATACCACTTGATAGAGGCAAAGGTGTCCCGTCTTTCGATGAGATGATGGATATCGCTTTGGTGGAAGTCGACTTTGACGATCCGACTACGAACGTGCGAGGACGTCGCGCCTTAGCAATCGCTAAACCAACTCCGAGAGGTTATTGACCACGCCGGAGCACGATCAACCTGACCACGAGGGTCTGTTTCCTGCGAGCAAACGAAGAACAAGCAAGAAACTAAGATTGCAATCTGGATATTGCGAATATAAGATGAAAGCTTTATTGATCAAGGTGGGGTTCTGTGACGCCTTTGTCTGGTCGTTGAACACAAACGAAATACGCGAAGTTGCAGCTATGGCGAACTTTTAATCTAAACAAAACCCAAAGTCTAAACGATGCCCTAAGGGCTGTATATATGGAGGAAGAGGGGGG
>NW_021237876.1:0-1126 GCF_002162155.2 Triticum dicoccoides | reverse complement strand
AAAAAAAAGGATTATGTGACACATCCTTCAACATTCTGCTCAAAAGTTCTTGGTGAATTGTGGGTGCAGCGGCTAAAAGCAGGGGATGTGAATGATGGAACTCAGCAACAGCGCCGGCGAAGGGGAGAGATGAATGATCAACGGACTGCCTTTCCTACCTCTAGCAAGGACCATCGGATTGACAATTTGACATTGTGTGAGCTGTTTTTAAGATTTTGGAGAGAACGTGCTCCACGTAGACCTGCCTCGGGGATGGACGCTTGCAGCCTTGCACTGCCGCTGGCGTGTGATGTCCGATGCGCAGCTAGCCTCTGTGTGCGTGTGCTCGGTGGCATCTTGCTTGCTCGAGCACCTCCTCCATACTCCGGTGGGAATTCCAGACTGGAGTAATCTCATAGCAAAGAGATCAAATTTGGTTAGGTTAGGTCTGTAGTTACAGAAAAGATGAGCAAGTCGATCTGCTTTATGTAATTGAAGAAACCAAATAATTCAAGTTTAATTTGGATATAAAGTGTTCACCTTTCTGATGGAATTAGGACATCATACATATCTCTGATACTCTGCTTTTGATCTTTTGTTTTGTAGGCATTACCCCAAAAGTAGACAAACACTTAACATGGTCATACTGTGCTATAACAGGATTTTTACTGGCATTTAAAAGAGGGTATCTGTTCATTATTTTTTTATGCAAATTGAATACATTTTTCGTTCAGATAGGTTCAAAAGAAAATCAGAAGAAAAAAGATTGACTGTAGGTGCTGGGTTAACAGGTTTCTGCTAGATTCATTACAGCCTTGCAAGATATTGAAAAGGCTTTACATAGCAATTTCTCAAATGGAAGCGGGAAGAATGCCAATGATTTCATGAACACTAAGAGAAGCACAATTTCCATTTCCCTTCTATCTGTCAGACTACTTTACTAATACATAAACATTCGGAGCTGCAAACAGCCAGTTCTTGCTTGACAGTTAACCATCACTTGCTTTTACCCCAATAATTGAAATCTTCCTTATACCCATTAAAACTTGTGGAGTAAACCCTGCTTTCTATTCCATTTTGTTTTTGTTGTCATACTTGATTTCTATTGGATTGATGTCATTGCAATAATTTTCCAGAGGATTCATCA
>NW_021237875.1:0-392 GCF_002162155.2 Triticum dicoccoides | reverse complement strand
TATGTGACATTCTGCTCATTCATCTAATTCATATAGTTATACCTACTCTGAAGTGTTTAGACCATATATTTATGTGAGGGGCACTATTTATGTGATTTACAGGGTCTCATAGCAGCAGTTTCAAAGGTTTGGCCAGATGCTGAACACAGATTTTGTGTGAGACATATGTACCAGAATTTCCACAAGCTTCACAAGGGGGAACAATTGAAGAACAATCTATGGGCAATTGCAAGAGCAACAAACAATCCAACATATGTCAAAGCTATGGATAAGATGCTGGCAGACAGTGTGGGTGCATATAAATGGGTGGAGAAATGGCCTCCAAGGTCATGGATTAAAGCCTTTTTTAATCCTTTTCCGAAGTGTGACATCCTGCTGAATAACATGTCTGA
>NW_021237874.1:0-981 GCF_002162155.2 Triticum dicoccoides | reverse complement strand
CGGCACCATCGGGCAATGGTCTTGGTGCACCATCTTGACACCATGTAGTTGGCCTCCTGTGGTTCAAGGTCGCAGAAGGAGTTGACAAGAATGTATCATGTGGCGCGACAAGGATGGGGCGGAGCAGCGGAGGTCTTGGTACGCCAGGTGCCGGCCTAACTGGAGCATTGGGTTCGTGTGCCTGCTGTCTGATAGACTCGTGCATCTCCCAGATGACGACCAACCCGTTCAGGTGCTCGTGTACGACTCACAGAAGCAAAAGTTGAAAACAAACCTTGAACTTGTAGAAGAAATCTAAATCGACCCTGAACTTTCACTCCCGGAAATCAACACATCGAACTATCCGGTCCCGGTATATTTTGAACCTTGAGAGAGTTTCCAAACAGGGATTGTCGACATGGCATGTTGAATCCCGGAATTGCTGACTGCGGTCGCAACTGGGCCGGCCCATAGACGTGTTTTTTTGCTAACCTGTTTGTTCATATTCCTCTAGAGTTTCATATATGAACGCTCATGTCCGTTCTTATATACGACGTGCGATATATAATAACTAGCAGCCTTCAGGGCGATTGGCTAGGTGCGATCAAGCTCACTGATGGCTGCTAATATTTTTTGTCTCTCCTGTAAAAGGGATTGTGTGCATCGATATTCTCATTGATCGTGCACTAGGCACATATATAAGTACAAGGGGTGCGACGCTACCTCTTTTAGCACTGCGTTCGTTTTCCCCGAAGAAGAAGGGATAATGCAGCAAAGTAGCGTAAGTATTTTCCTCAGTTTTTGAGAACCAAGGTATCAATCCAGTAGGAGGCTACGCGCGAGTCCCTCGCACCTGCACAAAACAAATAAATCCTCGCAACTAATGCAAATAGGGGTTGTCAATCCCTATAGGGCCACTTACGAGAGTGAGATCTGATAGATATGATAAAATAATATTTTTGGTATTTTTATGATAAAGATGCAAAGTAAAATAAAGGCAAA
>NW_021237873.1:0-4246 GCF_002162155.2 Triticum dicoccoides | reverse complement strand
GAAGGTGGGAGGGTGGGGTGACGGCTCGGGTGGGTGGGCAGTCCAGCTACGAAGAATGTGGGAGGGTGAGGTGGTGGCTCGGGTGGGCTGCCTCGCACCGGAGAAGGTGGGCGGCGGCGGTGTGCCCAATCGTTGAAGGTGGTCGTTATTATTCTTATCTTCTGTTCTTTGGATTATATTAAAATCTCCTCTAAGTAGGATTGAGAGTCTTTCATCCCCGCAGATCCTAACCAGATCCGCAAGGAAGTCAGGCTTATGTTTGGGTCGGGCTGCTCCATATACAGCTACCAGAGACTAGCGGAAACCATCCACCTTTGACCCCACCCGAAACTTGACCGCAAACTCACCTCGTACCACATTAATCACCTCTAAAGTTTCGCACTTAACCCCCCAAAAAATCCCACCGGATCTTTCTCTAGGAGGTAAAACGTGCCAATCCAAATCAATTCCACCAGACAAATTTCTAAGGAACTGCGAGGTGAAATTATCTCTTCCTGTTTTTGAGAAGTGCAATAAAGTCATGTTTCTGATCTAACACTGTTTCTCCAAGGAACCTTGTTTTAGCCAAGTTTAATAGACCTCTACTACTCCTGAAAATTCCTTTCATAAGTCATCATGATTTTTTTTCTTAAGCTTCACTCTAGAGCTTCTACGTACGGTCGATATAGGATATACCTTCCTTTTCCAGGAACGCTTGGGTTTATCCAAGACTACCTGTACCCCATTAAGATCAGAGAGATCCATACCCTCAGAATCAAGTGTTGAAGCATCTACAATTCCCTCCAACTCTGACCCTTCTACCTCACCTTCGCCTTCCGAAGTAGGCAAGAGGTCATTACAAAAACACACAAAGGCCATTATCCCTAAGTTGTTAACCTAATCGTCATTCATAGGTCTTACCGACGCCATATTCTGAATAATCTCAAATGCCCGCTCGGCTTCTAAGTATAGAAAGTCATTAAGGTAATTATCAACTTCGTTCCCATTAGAACCTAGTGAGAACCTAAGTCATTTGCCTTACTAATAATCTCATATTCAGTAAAATGCAAAATGGAACAACACTTATTAAAAGACATACCTGTAATTGCCTCGACATCTCGAAGCTTGGCTGCCCTCATAGCACACCCTAACTGCAAATAGTCCGCATCCGGTTACTCCATCAGTAGTCCTGCCAGCCAATACCGGGTCCAAGATCCCACCAAACGTGATAACCTCATCAGCAGTCCTCTTCCGCGGTGGCAAGTCCCTGGTCGGACATGCACCCATCCTGGCGGGTGAAGAAACGGGAGACGCGGCCAAAGTGGCACCTCCAAAAGGCGTGGCCGCCGCCACCTCCGTCGGCACATCAAAGTGCCGGCAGGAAGCGTCGCACGGGCCTCCTGCCCGCAGCCCCCCTCAAATGTGGCACTGTAGTAGGCAAGCATAGTAGGAGGCGAAGAGTCCTCCGGGCAGGGGCCGTCTGCCGGGGCGATGTGCACCCCCAAGAACTCCTATCTCGGCGCGGCCTCCGCCTTCGCGGGACAAGGAGAATCCAATGCGACGTCCATCCCCGAATACTGCTGCTCCCTAGCACCCTCTGCCAGAAGGAGACACTCATCTTCGGTAGAGGTGGCCACAAAGACTCGGACGGATCCTCTGACTCAACCCTACGGCCCCATAAGCGACTACATGCAGAAGATGCTCCAAAAGACCCAAACCGCAGCGAGTTCAGCGGCATCAGTGTTGAAGATCCGTTAGCTGACTCAGCTGCCTTCCCAGACTGTGCTGCATTACCCTTAGGTGCCTCATGGGAGCCAGGTTCGGAATCCTTGTCCTTCCCACCAGCTGCACCATCTCCCTTTGTTGTGTCCATGTCCTGACGACCATCCTCCTTCTGGAACATAGGTTTGTCCTCAGACTCCACATCTAGATCGTACGTGACCCTCACATGAGTCCACTTGACCACATCCACATCTGGCACAAACTCGATGTTAACCACACTGACAAGAAGGCTCGCTACTCCATTTGCGCGAGTGAAAGGCATATCAACCTTCTCCGTCTTGTCAATTAGAGATCCTATGCTCCATGTCACCAGAAAATTATTGAGTGGCTTAGGTGGTGCTCCAGAAAGGTGTGCCCCACGGCTCCTTCTGCTTCCACTCATCAAATTCCAGGATAATGCTAGTCCCAGGCACTCATCAAGTTTTGACTAAATAAAATCTGGGTGAATATTTTTCCAACTTAATAGGTCTATTTACATAAAGGTAAACAATATAGTAGTGTTTTATTTTGTGCAAACAAACCAAACTAATTGTCTGAGATTTACTTTTTGTTAACAACAATTGTTGGTTCTTATGAAGCAAAAGAATAGTGAATAGAATATTTTTGTTGTACTCGACTTCAGCCTAACAGATGTACGGATCATTACCTTTAGTAGGCAAAATAATACATGGTACTTTAGAAAACCTTATTATGAACATGACAAATCGTATATTTATCTGAGGTAGTTCCGTTACACGTACAAATGAAAATAACACTGGAAATTTTGTTGTTCTACTTTTCTCAAACAATAATACATTAGGTGTTGCCTGCTTCTCACCATACTAGGCTTTTGAGGCTCCATTACAGTAGATAACAGGAAGTAGATGTAGACTGGCATACATGGTTTTGAAACGCTCTAGTGAATCTTTCAGGCAACACCGCTTCTTAATCAGATCACCAAAAAACAACATGTTTATTATGACCACTATTACTCTAAAGCTATTACTGGTGGTATTTAAAAGATTTGGCATTTTATGTTTCCCTGAAGTCAAAGATGTATAAACTGAACATATACTATTGTTTAAAAAATGATGAAATGTGAAGGCTACAGCTTCAGCTACATAGTCAAAACTTATTGATGCAGCCATGTGAAGCATTGATGGAACAGCCACCATAAGAACAGCTCAAAGGATTAATCTTCTGTCGTTGCGCATCGATATAGTTCATACGGGCTAGACCGAGGACGCTGCAACCATCTTGAGTATCAACTTGGCCATCATCATGAACACCAACTACATTGACCAATCTGATCGTCACCAAGCTCGGTAGCAAATGATGCATGTTGGACTCGACAGAAATCTATTGGAGCACTTCATCATGAGTAGATCAGGTGCGATGGATGGATGGATGCAACTTGTCTTAGAAATTAGGTGCGTTGGAGCTTTGTAGCAAGGTTGGAAGCCCTCGAAAAAAGGATGGTGATAGGAAGGATCAAAAGTGTCAGGTGTTGTACAGAAGAAAGAGAGACGACAGGAGCGGATACATCCTTCATTAGTAAATTATGGTTGTGGAAATCAATTCATACATATGAATAATAATTCATACACATTTGCATGGAGAACATGCATATAGGCAACACTGGATAAATCCACGGGGTAGAAGAAGAGACCTTTTCAAGATGGATTAAGTCGGCGTCAACAGCGATGCACATGAAGCCCTCTATATTGCCATGCATATTCTTGTGCAGTTTATATATCACAGCTCAAACTCATCATGGTGTGCACAATCATCATCTGTTCATGCTACACCCACCGTAGTTCTGCTTCTTGCTACCGGAAATAACTTCATGCTTGATGGCCGCCAGCAGATACGAGACCCCGAACAACAGGCGCGTACACATCCTACTGTTTCGTTACTCAACATGAAAATCAATTGATATTTTGCATGTGCCTAGTTTATTTCCCGCCGGCCGGCCGGCCGGCCGTGTGGTAGAGTTGGATGTGTTAATCGCTGCCTGATGGAAGAAGACAGGTTCCTTGAGATTTATTTTTCCTATATTGTTCGGATGACATTTGTGGGTGACTACATATACGTGCACATGTAGGACTCCAGAGGAATAAGGCTCCATGGACTCTGGAATATCTTTTTCCTTTTTTTTTTTTGATATCCGGACTCTGTTAGATTTTAGCGTAGTTGTTTGGATGACTTGCACGTTTCTTGAGATTTTTTTTCCAATACTTGTTTGGATGGCGTTTGTGGGGACACTATTTTTGTACTACGACAGATACGTACACACGGAGGACTGTAGAGGAATAAGGCTGCGTGGAATCTTGTAGATCTTCATGCAAAAAAGAATCTGGTAGATCTTAACCGTCGAACTGAGATCCTAAGGTTATTTTACTGTTATTTTCTAGGATTAACGTCGAAGCTCTAATGGTGCCTCCAATATACATATATATATATATATATATATATATATATATATATATATATATATATATATATA
>NW_021237872.1:0-401 GCF_002162155.2 Triticum dicoccoides | reverse complement strand
TATAAAATGATTGTAAAACATCCAAGAATTTTAATATAACAGCATGGAACAATCCAAAATTATAGATATGTTGGAGATGTATCAGACACTGCCAATGGGTAAAGAGCCTGTGGGTGTACACGGTCAAGCAAAATCCCGACGGCAAAGTGGAACGGTCCTAAGCTCGCCTAGTAGCTAAGGGATATACCCCAAACATATGGGATTGACTATGCTGAGACATTCACACCGGTTGCAAAAATGAACTCGGTAAGAACCCTAATAGCATGTGCAGCAAACCTTGGATGGGACCTATTCCAACTAGATGTGAAGAATGCATTTTTGCATGGTGATCTTCAAGAGGAAATATATATATGCAAATTACACCGGGTTTGAGCACTGCTCAAACTAAAGGTAAAGTCCTA
>NW_021237871.1:0-402 GCF_002162155.2 Triticum dicoccoides | reverse complement strand
CTGTAAGTAATATCATAATTTCAGTCAATTTCAGAAGAAATGCGGTACTTAAAGCAGGCATAAAAAAGTGACCGGAAAAATATCTATTCAAGTCTATACAGAAGCTGTTGTAAGCAAAAATAAGCTAGGCTTTAGAGATTAAATGAAATCAAATGTAGCCTGAATGTGGTAAGCAAACTACCAAGGTCAAATACGCTGAATGTGGCAGTATGGTTCAGTATAGGACAGTGGTTCTGATATTAACTTGGTAATATTTTACATAGTCAAAAAGAAAACTTGGGACTATTTACACAAAACGTGGGACACTCCAAAATACAAAAATACAGGAGTTGTGGTCGTGGTCGCAGCCGCCATGGCCAGGGACGAAGCTAGACAAAAACTACTATAGTGTCAGCCTTCATT
>NW_021237870.1:0-2796 GCF_002162155.2 Triticum dicoccoides | reverse complement strand
GCCTATGGAGGAGGCGCACCAAGGAGGGAGTCCTACTCCCACCGGGAGTAGGACTCCTCCTTTCCTTGTTGGAGAAGGAAAGAGGAGGAGTAGGACTCCTCCTTTCCTTGTTGGAGAAGGAAAGAGGAGGAGTAGGACTCCTCCTTTCCTTGTTGCAGAAGGAAAGAGGAGGAGAGGGAGAAGGAAAAGTGGGCTGCCCCCCTTGTCCAATTCGGAACAGAGGGGGGGCGCATGCCTCCTTCCTTCTGGCCTCTCTCCTCTATTCCCGTATGGCCCAATAAGGCCCATATACTCCCCGGCGAATTCCCGTAACTCTCCGGTACTCCGAAAAATACCCAAATCACTCGGAACCTGTCCGAAATCCGAATATAGTCGTCCAATATATCGATCTTTACGTCTCGACCATTTCGAGACTCCTCGTCATGTCTCCGATCTCATCTGGGACTCCGAACTCCTTCGGTACATCAAAAAACATAAACTCATAATATAACTATCATCGAAACCTTAAGCGTGCGGACCCTACGGGTTCGAGAACAATGTAGACATGACCGAAACACTTTTACGGTCAATAAC
Organism: Triticum dicoccoides; assembly: GCF_002162155.2. Classification (NCBI taxonomy): domain Eukaryota; kingdom Viridiplantae; phylum Streptophyta; class Magnoliopsida; order Poales; family Poaceae; genus Triticum; species Triticum dicoccoides. The sequence goes on along the minus strand of NW_021237870.1, from coordinate 2,223 downwards.
CAATAGCGGAACCTGGATGCTCATATTGGCTCCCACATATTCTACGAAGATATTTATCGGTCAAACCGCATAACAACATACGTTGTTCCCTTTGTCATCGGTATGTTACTTGCCCGAGATTCGATCGTCGGTATCCAATACCTAGTTCAATCTCGTTACTGGCAAGTCTCTTTACTCGTTCTGTAATACATCATCTCGCAACTAACTCATTAATTGCAATGCTTGCAAGGCTTATAGTGATGTGCATTACCGAGTGGGCCCAGAGATACCTCTCCGACAATCGGAGTGACAAAACCTAATCTCGAAATATGCCAACCCAACATGTACCTTTAGAGACACCTGTAGTACTCCTTTATAATCACCCAGTTACGTTGTGACGTTTGGTAGCACCCAAAGTGTTCCTCCGGTAAACGGGAGTTGCATAATCTCATAGTTACAGGAACATGTATAAGTCATGAAGAAAGCAATAGCAATATACTAAACGATCAAGTGCTAGGCTAACGGAATGGGTCATGTCAATCACATGATTCTCCTAATGATGTGATCCCGTTAATTAAATGACAACTCATGTCCATGGTTAGGAAACTTAACCATCTTTGATTAACGAGCTAGTCAAGTAGAGGCATACTAGTGACACTATGTTTGTCTATGTATTCACACATGTATTATGTTTCTGGTTAATACAATTCTAGCATGAATAATAAACATTTATCATGATATAAGTAAATAAATAATAACTTTATTATTGCCTCTAGGGCATATTTCCGTCAGTCTCCCACTTGCACTAGAGTCAATAATCTAGTTCACATCATCATGTGATTCAACACCAATATTCACATCTGTATGTGATTAACACCTATAGTTCACATCGTCATGTGACCAACACCCAAAGAGCTTACTAGGTTCAATAATCTAGTTCACATCGCTATGTGATTAACACCCAAAGAGTACTAAGGTATGATCATGTTTTGCTCGTGAGAGAAGTTTAGTCAACGGGTCTGTCATATTACAGAGTCGTATGTATTTTGCAAATATTCTATGTCTACAATGCTTTGCACGGAGCTACTCTAGCTAATTGCTCCCACCTTCAATATGTATCCAGATTGAGACTTAGAGTCATCTGGATCGGTGTAAAAGCTTGCATCGTTGTTACTTTTTACGACGGGCTCTTTTATCACCTCCATAATCGAGAAACATCTCCTTATTTCTCTAAGGATAATTTTGACCAATGTCCAGTGATCTACTTCTAGATCACTATTGTACTCCCTTGCTAAATTCAGAGCAAGGTATACAATAGGTCTGGTACATAGCATACTTTATAGAACCTATGACTGAGGCATAGGGAATGACTTTCATTCTCTTTTCTATTTTCTGCCATGGTCGGGATTTGAGTCTTACTCAATTTCACACCTTTGCAACACAGGCAAGAACTCTTTCTTTGACTGTTCCATTTTGAATTATTTCAAAATCTTGACAAGGTATGAACTTATTGAAAAACTTATCAAGCGTCTTGATCTATCTCAATAGATCTTGATGCTCAATACGTAAGTAGCTTTACTGAGGTCTTTCTTTTAAAGAACTCCTTTCAAATACTCCTTCATGCTTTCCAGAAAAATTCTACATCATTTCTAATCAACAATATGTTACTCACATATATTTAACAGAAAGGCGGTAGTGCTCCCACTCACTTTATTGTAAATACAGGCCTTTCCAAAAGTCTGTATAAAACCATATGATTTGATCAACTCATCAAAGCATATATTCCAACTCCCAGATGCTTGCACCAGTCCATTGATGGATCACTGGAGCTTGCACATTTTGTTAGCACCTTTAGGATTGACAAAACCTTTCGGTTGCATCATATACAACTCTTCTTTAGAGAATCCATTGAGGAATGCAGTTTTGACATCTATTTGCCAGATTTCATAAATGTGGCAATTGCTAACATGATTCGGACAGACTTAAGCATCGATACGAGTGAGAAAATCTCATCGTATTCAACACCTTCAACTTGTAGAAAACCTTTCGCAACAAGTCGAGCTTAGTAGATAGTAACACTACTATCAGTGTCCGTCTTCCTCTTGAAGATCCATTTATTTAACATGGCTTGCTGATCATCGAGCAAGTCAATCGAAGTCCATACTTTGTTCTCATACATGGATCATATCTCAGATTTTATGGCCTCAAGCCATTTCGCGGAATCTGGGCTCATCATCGCTTCCT
>NW_021237869.1:0-2103 GCF_002162155.2 Triticum dicoccoides | reverse complement strand
TGACATCAAGGCTGTGAGGCACACGGTGGATCTTCCAGTACGGCAAGTCCCAGAAAACAGACCTCGTTTTCCATACCTTCAGCAGCGGCTCTGGCGCCTTTCGCTTCTTTCCCGGCTCTGGCGCCTTTTGCTTCTTTCCCGGCAGTGGGCAGTCTTTCCAATTTTTCAACAGCTTGTCTATTTCCTCGCCGCTCCTCGTACACGGGCGTTTTCGGGGTTCTGTTTCACCATCGAACAGATCCTTGCGTTTCCTCCACGGGTCATCGTCGCGAAGCCACCTTCGATGTCCCATGAACACGGTTTTCGAAGACCCGGGATCTCTATCTAGCTGGCGATACGTTGTGTCATCCATGCACCTTACGCATCCAGAAAATCCGTGGACTACCTGCCCCGCAAGATATCCGTAACCGAGATAGTCGTGCACCGTCATGAGCAGTGCGGCTCTCATAGGGAAATACTCTTTCTCTGCGGCGTCCCACGTATTGGCTGGCGTTTTCCACAGCGTGTCAAGCTCCTCTTTCAGCAGCCCCAGATACAGATTGATGTCGTTCCCTGGTTGTTTCGGCCCTTCAATTAGCATACTCATGTGAATGTACTTCCTCTTCATGCACAACCAGGGGGGAAGGTTGTACATCCACACAAACACAGGCCAGGTGCTATGTGTGCTTCTCTGGCTGCCAAACGGATTGACTCCATCGGTGCTCGCGCCCAGCACGATGTTCCTTGGATCGTTCCCAAATTCTGGGTATTCGAAGTTCAATGCTTGCCACTGGCTCGCATCCTTAGGGTGACTCAGCATCTTGTCTTTTTTTTCTATCTCCGGATCATTTGCGTCATCTTCTCGCTTCTTCTCCTCCCTATCCGCGTGCCAACGTAGGAGCTTTGCTACCTTAGGATCCGCGAAATACCGCTGCAGACGAGGAGTGATCGGAAAGTACCACACCACTTTTCGAGGAGCTTTCTTCCTCTTCTTGTATCGAGTGACACCGCACACCGGACATATTGTAGACTCCGCGTGCTCGTCCCGATAAATGATGCAATTGTTCATGCACACATGGTATTTCACGTGCGGTAAATCCAAAGGACACACGATTTTCTTCGCCTCCTCCAAACTGGTCGGGCACTTGTTCCCCTTGGGAAGACGTTCATGCCAGAATGACATGTTCTCGTCGAAGCATGCGTCGGTCATTTTGTGTTTTACCTTCATCTCCAGGGCCATGAGCGTTACTTTCAGGCGGGTATCCTTGGGCCTGCATCCTTCATACAATGGAGTAACCGCGTCTAACTCAAGTTGATCCATCTTGGCTTTCTCTCGGGCGGCAGCTCTTGCGTTATCCGTCTGCTTGAGAAGCAGCTCTTGAACATGAGGGTCCTGCACCCAGCCCATCGATGGTCCAGCGTCGTCTGCTCCGCCGGCATCATCATCTTCATGATCATGCCCGTCGCCTGCTCCGGCATCTTCCTCATCATCATGTCCTGCATCTTCTACATGATGACTGTGTACAGCATCACAGTCGTGATCATCTCCTGGGGATTCTTCGTCTTCTCGCCCGCCCGAGCCGCGGTGGTTGTCTTGCTGCCCTTCCTCATTTCTTGCCCGGCCCGCATGGACGACTTCGTAGTCATGTTCATCACCTTGCCACCGATATCCATCCATGAAACCACGCAACAGCAGGTGGTCCCGCACCTGCCCGGAATCCGGGTCCGCAATAAGGCTCTTCAGCTTGCATCTTCGACACGGACATCTTATCTCCGTCTCGTTCTTTTGAAGCATCTCGGCCTTCGCGGACCTCAAAAACCTATTCACGATGCCTTCGGTCATCGTGCGGACCATGGTCGCCTGCGGGGTAGAGCAAAACGATATTTTAGAACCAAACAAAAATTTGGCATGACCTTCCCTAAAAATAGGACCAAAAAGAATGCTTAATGCCAAAATTCTCGCCGAAACGGAAATGAATCAACATTCCGGCAAAATATTGGCAACTATCGCATATCAAATACCGGTACACCTCCAAACACAAACACATATGCAACACCACAAACATATGCAACACCACGAACATACATAGATCTAGCTAGGCCGTAAAAAGTGCATGTGCACAT
>NW_021237868.1:0-2147 GCF_002162155.2 Triticum dicoccoides | reverse complement strand
GAAACCTAGAAATTTGTCTGAATCTATCTTAATGTGTTCTAAGTGGCTCTTTGAAGCAGAGATATTGTCCTGCAGAACATCTTTTGAAGTACGCACCTATATGAGTCTGATTGTTAAACATTGCAATCTATGAGAGTAGGGTTCTCTCTAGTAAACTCATGAAAGGTCTCGGAGTATGACCATAAGCTCCACCCACGGGGAAGATCCACGGTAGCCTCGTATCGGTCAAGGCTTTATGTGAAGCTAGATTCGCAGAAAACTTGCAGTTCAAGGCCCAGTCCACTGTTCAAGTTGCTTACTAGTGTAGCATAGGGTTCTAGGTGGAAGTTCAACTTAATAGTCTCCACTGCAGTACCGGTATATAAAACAGTGTTTTGGAACCAAAGGAAAATTTTGTGTGCCTCTGGGATCTGGTGGGGGATTGCTGGAATTTTGTCTATTCTGGGCCAATCCAATAGCACTTTCAGAAATTCCTAATAAATCCTAGAGGCCCACGCAGCCCATTCGTGCAAGGAAAGAGGTGGAACTAAAGTTTAGTCCCACATTGCTTGTTTAGAAGGAGTTGGACCTCTTTATAAGGGAGGCTCTTTCCCCACTTGTATGAGCATGAGAACAAGAGGGACATCCATGCACGCTCCTCCTCCGCCGCCCGCCTCGCCACGCCACGCCTCGTCACGACGCGACGCGGGTTGCGGGTTGCGGGAATGAGCCGAGCCGATGTTAAATTTTTGAACGCACGACGGGTATACGAAAGGTCACGCGGTAGCTGAAACGTTTTTCGTAGTGGACACTGAATCCGAACGGGGTGCCTCTTTGACTGAAGTCCGTTCGTTTCGTCTCCTGCATTCTCTTCAGCTCCCGGTGCGGCCTCTCGCCTCCTTCTCTTGTGCCTATAAAAGGGAGGTCACTCCCCCGAGAGATAAGCACTAGAACTTCTCCTTCCTCTCGCCACCGGTTCCAATCTCTGCGCTGCTGCTGTCTTCCTCATCCCGGCTTGCAGCGTGCACCGCGAGTTGGGATAGTAGGCCTTCGAAACCGCACCTCTTTGAGTCCTGTACGGGAGAAGGGTGATAAGGTTTTTGGGGAGCGCTCTGCGCGACTACTGACTTCTTCGTCACGGACGCCCCGGACTCCGATGACTACTTCCCCGACGACGACTACTTCCCCGACATCGACAACCTCCTCGACGACATGGAGGACACCGACCCCAAGTCCAGTGCCTCTGCTCCAGCTGCTGTCCAGTATGTGTTCTTGTTTTTCCCGTTAGAGGTCCTGCCACAGTTATTTCTTCTAGTGTTTACCCTACACATGTTAGGATCTACCTCATATATGCATCTTGATCTACTGTATGCTCGAGAGATGATCCTTTCTAGCTCATATATGCAGATGTTATTTACCTTCACTTTGTCAAATCGCATGACTTGTCTTATCACTGCTATACTAGTCATGTTTTATCTAGTATTTTTGTTAATAAAATCATTCGATAAATTGCTCATATTTCCAACACATACGCCCTCCGATAATGTTAGAAACACCATCGAAACGGAGACTAGGCGGGAAGAACCTTATTCCATCTTCAGAGAGTCACCACCGCCTCGCCTCTCTGAACAGGACACAAGCCCTAATAAAACTCAAAAAACATGAAGAAATGAAACCCTTCCGTCGGCAAGGGCTAGGATCCACCACACCTCCATAGCCCTAAGACCGCAGGAGACGAGGTAGACCGACGGCCACACTGGCGGGAGACACGAGAAACCGTAGTCAAAGGGTCCTCTTTCTTACATGGAAGAAAGAAAACTATCTACTCCAAATTTAGCTTCATAATAAATATGTTTCTAGTTTCTGTTTCATCACCTAGGTGCTAGTACTTACTCCTTCCGTAAATAAATAAATATAAGAGCATTTGGATCACTATCATAATGATCAAAAGTCACTTTTCCTATCAGTATTATTTTCCTTTCCTTTTGCGAGTAATATTTGTTTTCTCTATGGCTTATTTCTGTCTACTCCAAATTTGGCTTCATAGTAGTACCTTTCCACTTTCCAATGTTTCTTACCTAGGTGTTGGTACTTCATAATGATTAAAAGGTCATTTTGGAACACAGATGATAGGAACACTTTCTTTTAAATAGTTTCAACCTCTCAGG
>NW_021237867.1:0-1175 GCF_002162155.2 Triticum dicoccoides | reverse complement strand
CCTGAGAGGTTGAAACTATTTAAAAGAAAGTGTTCCTATCATCTGTGTTCCAAAATGACCTTTTAATCATTATGAAGTACCAACACCTAGGTAAGAAACATTGGAAAGTGGAAAGGTACTACTATGAAGCCAAATTTGGAGTAGACAGAAATAAGCCATAGAGAAAACAAATATTACTCGCAAAAGGAAAGGAAAATAATACTGATAGGAAAAGTGACTTTTGATCATTATGATAGTGATCCAAATGCTCTTATATTTATTTATTTACGGAAGGAGTAAGTACTAGCACCTAGGTGATGAAACAGAAACTAGAAACATATTTATTATGAAGCTAAATTTGGAGTAGATAGTTTTCTTTCTTCCATGTAAGAAAGAGGACCCTTTGACTACGGTTTCTCGTGTCTCCCGCCAGTGTGGCCGTCGGTCTACCTCGTCTCCTGCGGTCTTAGGGCTATGGAGGTGTGGTGGATCCTAGCCCTTGCCGACGGAAGGGTTTCATTTCTTCATGTTTTTTGAGTTTTATTAGGGCTTGTGTCCTGTTCAGAGAGGCGAGGCGGTGGTGACTCTCTGAAGATGGAATAAGGTTCTTCCCGCCTAGTCTCCGTTTCGATGGTGTTTCTAACATTATCGGAGGGCGTATGTGTTGGAAATATGAGCAATTTATCGAATGATTTTATTAACAAAAATACTAGATAAAACATGACTAGTATAGCAGTGATAAGACAAGTCATGCGATTTGACAAAGTGAAGGTAAATAACATCTGCATATATGAGCTAGAAAGGATCATCTCTCGAGCATACAGTAGATCAAGATGCATATATGAGGTAGATCCTAACATGTGTAGGGTAAACACTAGAAGAAATAACTGTGGCAGGACCTCTAACGGGAAAAACAAGAACACATACTGGACAGCAGCTGGAGCAGAGGCACTGGACTTGGGGTCGGTGTCCTCCATGTCGTCGAGGAGGTTGTCGATGTCGGGGAAGTAGTCGTCGTCGGGGAAGTAGTCATCGGAGTCCGGGGCGTCCGTGACGAAGAAGTCAGTAGTCGCGCAGAGCGCTCCCCAAAAACCTTATCACCCTTCTCCCGTACAGGACTCAAAGAGGTGCGGTTTCGAAGGCCTACTATCCCAACTCGCGGTGCACGCTGCAAGCCGGGATGAGGAAGACAGCAG
>NW_021237866.1:0-990 GCF_002162155.2 Triticum dicoccoides | reverse complement strand
AGCAGGACTCCGGTAAACCAGGCTGTAGCGGGCTAACAGGACTCCGGTACTCAAAGCGTGACATTTCCCCGAAGGGACAGACACAGGAACGAAGAAGGACACATGCCGGCCAGCCTAAGTGTTCCAGAGCAGTAGCAAGCTACCATGGCTCAGCGGTAACACTAGGAGACATTTCCCGGTAAGAGAGGCTACTAAAGATAAACAACTAGATAGTCAGATCCCACACATACCAAGCATTTCAATCATACACACAATATGCTCGATATGTGCAAATACAACGAAGCATCACAACGTGACTCTACGACACAAGTACTTTATTTAAGGCTCAAGGAGCCATACATAGCATACACAAAGATACGGGTCACACGACCCAGCATTCAAGTCATACAGTCATACAAACCAGCAGCGGAAGTACATTGTCTGAGTACAGACAACTACTAAAATAAAAGAGGCTTGGAAAGCCTAGCTATACTACGTGGTCCTTCACAAGCTCAGGGTCACCACCTGGGCCTTTAGCCTGCTCGTTGATGTCAACGTCTACATAGAACCCATCAGAAGGGGTTGCAGCGTCTTCTGTAAAAAATGTAAATTATAGCAACATGAGTACAAAGGTACTCAGCAAGACTTACATCAGATCCTACATACATGCATATTATCAAGAAGGGTTGGTGGAGTTATTGCAGCAAGCCAGCTTTGACTCTTGGCTAGTCTATCCTACGATACTTCAACTTGAAATGGTTTTGCGCACACGAGTCCACTACTCACCACTTCAATACACTACCGAGGATCCACCTCCGTCTTCCTACGGAAGAGCCATCCTCGGCACTCACACTTATCTTGAGAATTTTAGTAGTTTCCATTTACTTGTCTATGAACTGTATAGGCAACCAAGTAGTCCTTTACCGCGGACGCGGCTATTCGAATAGATTATGATAACCCTGCAGGGGTGTACTTCTTCATACATGTTTCCACCACTTAGCGTCTGCACAC
>NW_021237865.1:0-1351 GCF_002162155.2 Triticum dicoccoides | reverse complement strand
TTTGGATGCCGGCTTATGCCAAGTTCATGGCACGGCCTTGTTATGTGTATCTGCAGCTCAAGATGTCGGGTTACAAGGGAACCATCACGATGCATGGGAGCCGGAAGGTAGCCTTCATGTGACGAAGGAGACGCTGCTTATGCTGAGTCTGTTTGTGCAACTGAGGAGCTAAAATTTTATAAGGATAATGTTGACCAGGCGGACATGACGTCTCTAAAGAAGCCAACCACATAGTAGGATCCTTCACTCAAATTTAAGTCGGTCGATGACACTAAGATGGTTGATTTCATTCCTGGCGATTCGTCGAAGTAGTTCACTATCAGTGCTAATCTGGATCTGAAGTAGGAAAGCGCGCTCATCGAGTTCATCCATGAGAACTGGGACATCTTTGCATGGAAACCTTCTGACATGCCAGGTGTACCAAGGGAACTCGCTGAGCACACTCTTAATATTGATCCTAAGTAAATCAAGCAGTTTCTTCGTTGCTTCAACAAAGAGAGGCGTAAGGCCATTGGTGAAGAGGTAGCCCGGCTCTTGGCGGCTGGGTTTATTATTGAGGTATTTCATCATGAGTGGTTGGCTAACCCGGTGCTCGTACTTAAGAAGAACGGCACTTGGCTTATGTGTGTGGACTCACGGATTTAAACAAGGCTTGTCCGGCTGATCCTTTTGCTCTCCCTCGTATTGATCAGATTATTGATGCTACGGCGGGTTGTGAGCGTTTAACCTTTTTGGATGCTTATTCTGGTTATCATCAGATCAAAATGGCAGTTAGGACCCGGAGAAGACAGCTTTCATAACTCCCTTTGGAGCCTTCTGCTATGTGTCTATGCCTTTTGGGCTCAAGAGTGCCCAGGCGACTTATTAGAGATGTGTGCAGAATTGCCTTCATAATCAGATTGGGCGCAATGTTCATGCTTATGTGGGTGATATTGTGGTGAAATCCAGAAATAAGGAGACATTGATAGATGATTTGAAGGAAACCTTTGATAATCTCTGGGTTTATAAAATGATGCTTAACCTGGCCAAGTGTGTTTTTGGTGTGTCGGCAGGCAAGCTCTTGGGCTTTCTGGTGTCTAACAGGGGCATTGAAGCTAATCCGGAGAAGATCAAAGCCATCACTTCTCTGGCTAAGCCGGCATGTGTCAATGATGTGCAACGTCTGGCGGGTCGTATTGTGGCATTAAGCCGGTTGGGAGAGAAGGCTATCCCTATGTATCAAATGATGAAAAAGATAGATAATTTTGTCTGGAGTGATGTCGCTAATGCAGCGTTTGAGGACTTGAAGAAACAGCTGGCTGAGCCGCCTGTTCTGGTTGCTCCTGTTGATAAAGAGCCATTGTTGTTGTAC
>NW_021237864.1:0-700 GCF_002162155.2 Triticum dicoccoides | reverse complement strand
CGGCAAACAAGAATTGTGTGCACCTTCTATCTAAATTCTGTTCTGACTTTAAGGGACCACATAGAAGCATGGTAGCCCCGTTTAAACCATGGTGCTGGGTAATCACAGAGGATTTATATAGGTGTATGTATAGCAACAGTAGGGAACGATATTGTGGACTGGAACTCTGTAAATTGCTATTTGACATGAAACCATGAATTGCCATAAAACATACAAGGCAAGCTCTCCTATAACTGAAGCGCATCCATCTAGCAAACTAAAACACCCACCAACCTAATTAGTTTCAGGTTTGCCTCGAGCCTCTCATCCTTCCCAGCACCAACAGCGTCACGGAGGTCCTCGAGCGTTGTGCACATGCCCTGCACCAGGTCTGGCGTTGTCCGATGGGGCGGGTCGCCGACATCTGGTTATGAAGTAGTTTCATATTGAGTGATCACTACTAGGAAAACGACTATAGATTAAATGGTCACTAATGGCGCACCACGTGTGTGGTGCGCCATTAGAATATAGCAATGGCGCACCACATATAGGTACGCTATTAGTAATATATTACTAATGGCGCACCTGGTGTGCGGTGCGCCATTAGAATTTTGAAAAAAAACAAAAATTATTACTAATGGCGCACCGTGGGTGTGGTGCGCCATTACTAGTTGACATAGTAATGGCGCACCACACCCACGGTGCGCCATTAGAAGTTTTG
>NW_021237863.1:0-1729 GCF_002162155.2 Triticum dicoccoides | reverse complement strand
TTTTTTTTTCTGAAGAACCTCGTCATGAGGACAGGGGGGTGCTGCATTTCTTTAAGAATATAGATGGTCCAGTTTACAGGGGAAACCGGACCCAAAAACCTATCATTATTTTCTGGTTTATTACGGAAAACCGAGTGAAAACAAAAAACAGAAAAATAAAAAAGACACTAGAGCTTGGGATAGGGTAAAAGGGCAAAAACTAGCTTCCCGGTTTATTAACCTGTATGTATAAGATCTCAAACTAATCACTTTGCAGGAGCGGCCTGCCCATGGCCAGGCTTGAAAGCACTCGACACAGCCACATGCTTGCACACACGCCCCAATGAGGTTCCAATAAATAGCTTAATAATCTCTTGGCGTGGATCTATATACAGGCTGCCTTCCTTCCACTCTTTACACCAACTCTGCCCTCCTTACACTCTTCACACCCAACTGCTACTTCAAACAATAGCTACCTAGCCATAGAGCCAAGAGATCGAGCATTTTAAGCTAGAAGATGGCCGGCGGAATCGTGACCGTGGCCAGCGGGGTGATTAACCCCCTCATCGGCAAGCTTACCACACTCATGGGCGATGAGTACAAGAAGTTCAAAGGAGTGAGGAAGCAGGCCCCATTCCTGCAGAAGGAACTCAACGCCATGAATGCTGCCCTTCACAAGCTGGAGCTCATTGATGAGATCGATCCAACTGTTAAGGATTGGAGAGATGACGTCAGGGAGATGCCATACGACATGGAGAATTGCATCGATGACTTCATCCGCCAATCTCGAGCTGATAATGCCAAGGGAGGCTTCATCAAGAAGACTGCTCGATGCATCAAGAAGTTGCGAGAGCGCATTCGGATTGCGCACCAGATGGAAGACCTGAAGACTCTTGCCTTAGATGCAAAGGCTCGGCACGAGAGGTATGCAATTGATGATTGGAAGCCTGCCTCTGGCTCTGTGGTTGTTGATCCTCGGTTGAGGGCGGTCTACCAGGAGGCAGATGCTCTAGTGGGCATTGATGGCCCAAGGGAGGAGATTGCCATGCGGTTGATGGATACTCAGAAGAAAATCAAGGTGGTGGCCATCGTGGGTTTCGGTGGTCTTGGTAAAACTACACTTTCCAAGCAGGTTTACGATAAGATTGACTTACCATTCAATTGCAAGGCATTCTTTTCAGTTTCACAGAGGCCTTATATGGCTGAACTACTCAACAATTTCCAACTTAAACTAGGAATGAACAGTCCGAGTTCATCTCACACTCGCAAGGTTGAAGACATGATTGAAGAGATAAGGGGGCATCTCAACAAAAAGAGGTATTATATACTGTTGACGTTCACTTGATTGGGTTACTCGTGTTAAATTTAAGCTCATTAATTTATTAACATGTAGTATTTGGTACTGGCTTTTGTGCATTATCCAAGATGCATGTTTGATTGTTTGGTTCTTGGTGTACTTATGATAAAAGGTAAAAACTATAAAGGAAACATGTAGAAAAAATACATCATTAGAAAAAACAGATTGAAATATGCGGGTATGTATTAGAAACACTAGCCCCATTTTCCTTAAGTGAGAAGAGTTGCTTTTACTGAAAAAGCTACCGAACGCGAATGGGAGCCATATGTGCTACACCGGCCTAAAGTTTTGACAAAGTTTTTATATTTACTTAAGATTAAACATACCCCTCCATACCATTTTTTGCGCGAGAATATCGATTTATGAGGCCATATTCACATATTTGAGAGTGAT